>NW_006408598.1:341123-346298 GCF_000296735.1 Chrysochloris asiatica
GGGCTTTCAAGCTTTCTGTAATCATGTTTCAATAGGTAAATGTTTTTAAGCAAACTTGAGATATTTAAACAAACTTTTATTTCAATAGTGACTAAGCTTTATAGTGTGAGTAATTTCAAGATCTTTGAGTAAATTTTGATGTTGAGTTGGTTCTGACTCATCGTGACCCTATGCACAAAAAGAGGAAACACTTTCTGGTCCTGGGTCAACCTCACAATTGTTTTATTTCAGTTCATTTTTGCTGCCATTGTGTCATTCCATCTCTTTGGGGTTCTTTCATTTTTGTTGACCCTCTACCAATCATGATGTCCTTCTCCAGGTACTGGTACCTCCTGACAACATGTCCAAAGTATAAGAGAAAAAGTCTCAACATCTTCATTTCTAAGGAGGATGTACTTCTTCCAAGGCAGATTTGTTTGTTCTTCTGGCAGTCCTTGGTACTTGCAATATCCTTTGCCAACACCATAATCCAAATGCATTGATTCTTCCATTGTCTTTCTTCCTAGTAAATTGCTAGTATTAACAGATGTTTGCCATCCTACTGTGGTACTGTGGGATAAAGCACTGGACTTCAAGGTCTGTTTTGAACCACAAGGTTGATGATTCAAACTCACCAGTCACTCCTTGGAAACCCTATACAGGGTTGCTTTGAGTTGGAATTGAATTGACAACACTTTAACAACAACAACAACAAGAAATGTTTATTTTAAATTCACATGCTTTTGTTTTTCAGGAAAAATAAAACAGTATGCATTTAAGGTTTGCTAAATAATGTGCTCGTTTTTTTCCATTTAAAGGATTATATTTAAAATATACAATTCAAACAATGTTTAAAAATTCAGTAAAGGGCAGACTAGACAGACACACTACATGGGTCCTCTACAACAAAGATATGAGAAACCAAATGAAACAAACACAGGTGAAAATTCTGGAGCCCCAAACTTCAGAGGAAAGGTCAGAGAAGTGGATTGAGTGTTTGCTGGGAGGAGAAGCTGAACAGGGGTGACGAGAGAGGGAGACTGACTAGCGGCCATCTTGTGAGCAGCTTTGACAGCAGAAGGTGACTTGGCAGAACAGATTCACATAAGCAACAGGAAAGGTGTGATTCCTTCTTCTTTTCCACACTCCCCTGGTGACCAGAGGGGTGGCCAGCTATCATTCTCAACCATCCCAGCGCAGACCCTGCACTCCACATTGTTGGGAGCCATGCCAGTGCAAAGTGGGGGGTTGCTGCACCGCTTTGATGTGCAGCTTTGGTACCTGGGTTCATATAGCGGGCTCCAGACCTGCAGAGTCAGCTTCTCTTCAGTTTTAACAGAACAAAACCAACTCCATCAAGGACTGCCAGAAACTACTTCTAGATTGAATGTCCTGAACAAGATAACACAGAGGCCAGTAAGAACTCCATCTAGGGCCAGAAACTCTGTGGTCACATCCTTTCCACAGCCACTCGTGAGCTCCTTGACTTACAGGATTCCTCCAGAATTTTCTCCTCTTGAGGTCCAATAGCTACACTTTTTTTGTTGTTTTGGTTTGTTTACAGGTTTGGTATTTTTGTTTCATTGTTTTTGTTTCCTTGTTCTGTCTCCTCCTTCTGCTTCTCCTTCCTTAACCTTGAATTTTATTCCGTCTCTGATTTTGTTTTTCCTTCTTTTTCCCTCATTTCCCCTCTCTTTTCTTCTCCTTTTGATCTTTCTTTACTACTCTCTCTTCCTTGTTTTATCTTCCCTCTGCCTGGTTTTCCTAAGTTGTTTTTTTTGGTTTTTTTTCAATTTATTCCTTTTACTTCCTGTCCTATTTTTCTTTTCTATAGCTCCATTTTCCTGTCACTCTTTTTAGTTATTCTTAAGTAGGGTTTCTTTTTTTAAAAAAATATTTTCTTTCTTATTTTTCTCTCCTATAACTCCATTTCCCTGTCCCTCTTTTGTCTTTATACTTACTATATTCATTTTTTTCCAGTTGCATCCTGTTCTTATTTCTTTTTTCTCTTAATTATATTTTTTCTTTTCATTGCTGGTTCCTTGTTTGCTTATTCTTTTCTGTTTTCTTGTGTCTTTGAATGTAGGGTTGTCTCTTTCCCACCTGACAGGAGACAGCAACCATGCCCATGCAGTCCAGCCAAAGCTGTATCCTCTATAACTTTACCCACTGGGCAAGAGTCAATGCCAGCTCCTTTACCACCTGACCTTGGGACTCCTGGTCTGGTGCTGTAGGATCAGTACTGGACTGCCGACCACAAGGCAGTTCAAACCCTCTGGCTGCTTCTCAGAAACACTTTATAGGGTAGCTATGAGTTGAAATTGACTTGGTGGCACTTAACAACAATGATACCGCTGATCAACAATAGACAGCAGCCAGAACCAGCCAACCCCCTCCCCCACAGACTGAGATGCGTGAACACCAAATGAGAATGGTGCTCATGCTTCCAGTTTCTAATTACACCCACAGGAGACAGTTGGTAAGAGCCTAAGAAAAAATCAACATAAAAGGACCTCACCAGATGGAATACACAGGAATCAAACTGACTACATCTGTGGGAAGAGACAATGAAGAAGCTCACTATCATCAGCCAAACAAGCTCAGGGATTGACTGTGAACCAGATCATCAACTGCTCATAAGTAAATTCAGGCTGATGCTGAAGAAAATGAAAACAAGTTCATGAGAGCCAAAATATGACTTTAAGTATACCCCAACTGAATTTAGAGATTATCTCAAGAACAGATTTGATGCATTAGACACCAATAGCAAAGATCAGAAGAGTTGTGGGATGACACAAAAAAACATCATACATGAAGAAAACAAAAGGTCATTATAAAGACAGGAAAGAAAGGTCCACAATGTATGTCAGAAGAGTCTCTGAAACTTGCTAAGATGACTAGAAGTAATGAGGAAGTAAAAGAGTTGAACAGAAAATTTCAAAGGGCAGCTCAAAAAAACATTATAATAAAATATATAATGTGTAAAGATTTGGAGTTAGAAATCAAAAAAGGAAGATGCTCAGCATTTCTCAAGATGAAAAACCTAAAGAAAAATTCAAGCCCCCAGCTACAACATTGAAGGACTATATGGGCAAAATAGTGAATAACACAGGAAGCATCAAAAGAAGATGACAGAAGTACATAGAGTCACTGTACCAAAAAGAATCAGCCAATATTTGACCATTTTAAGAGCTAGCATATGAACAAGAATCAATGGTAATTGTAACCATGGCAATGAAACGATATACGATAAGATGAATGTAAAACTAATGTTCTCCCATGTAAACTATCACATAATTCACAATAAAACATTAAAAACAACAACAACAAAAACAACAACTGAGGAGTAGTTAATCTTATAGTCCAGAAACAGAGGACCCTAGGACCATCAAGGGTGAAGAGCACAAGAGGAATGTGAGACCTTGTCCAGAGAAGCAGCGACACCAGAGATGGAGGCAGAGATGGGGACATGGAGAGGAAAGTAGCTGAGGACTCTAGATTCATGGAAAGAGAGGGACTGAGAGCTGGTGGCCAGGAGGCAGACTTGCAGAATATGCCCTTTGGTGGTCTAAATTATTATATATGCCTGAGTGTTTAAAAGAAAAAAAAGAGCTGAAATGAATAGAGAGAAGTATTGTTAACTGGTGGTGCATGGAGGGGATTATAATCATTGTAATGAAACAAAGTTTATGATTTGTTGAATGTAAAACTGATGATCTGCCCTGTAACCTTTCACTCAATTCACAATAAAAGCAAAAAAAAAAAAAAAGAATTAATGGTACTGAAGAAAGAAGTTCTTGCTTCACTGAAGGCATTGGTGAGAAGAAAAACTCCAGGATTTGATGGAATAAAAATTGAAACAGTTCAATAAACCAGTGCAGCCCTGGAGGTACCCACTCCTCTGTGTCAAGAAATTTGGAAGACAACTACTCAGCCAACTGTTTGGAAGAGATCCACATTTGTGCCCATTCCAAAGAAAGATGACCCAATGGGATACGATAATCATTTAACAATAAATATTAAGATTCCATACAAGTAAATTTTTGTTGAAGATAATTAAAAAACTATTGCAGAGAACAAACAAGATGGCGGATCAGGTAGACGTGTAGTAAGAGCTCTGCCAGCAACAACACAGAATACCTGACCATGCAGGCTCAGGGGATGGTCCCAGAACTCTGAACCACATATAAAGGAATATTTAGAAGGTTGGAAAGCTCACAGCTGGGGGAATTTTGGCAGAAGCAAGAAATCCATTGCTTTCTAGTCCAGGACGCTCAGCTGCTCCAGGAGCCGCCATCTTGGGTGAGATCAAGCGGGGGAAGGATCGGAGTGGCCACAGAAACCTGACCGAATTGCAGAGATAAAGGTGTGGATATTCTTTTCTTATGGTAGCTGTTCATTGGTCCCTTGCTGTCTGCGCACCTCCATTCTGGTGACTATAGGGGTACCTGAGTTAGCGGGCACCCCAGTCCCACCATTGGAGGGTTCTACTACGCATGCGCACAGATCTCCTCGAAATTTAAAGAGACAGTTTCCAATTAAAACCAAATGGCCACAGCCGGCCCTGAACTGTTTCCAATTAGAAAAAAGGCCTGAACTGGGATTGTGGAGCAGGACAAGCAGATAAAAAAGGAAATAAGCTGGAAATTAAATCCTAAATTCCATCAAAATGACTAATAGTGGCATCTTGAAATTTCTCAGGAATAGTGAAAAGGGAAGCCCATTTCCTTATCACATCTACCTGGAGGTAATAAGAAAGCATAAAAAATACCAAAGTACACACCCATCTAAGTATTAAGGCCACAGATAACCCCTGAATATGCCCCAAAACCAGAAGCAGATGCCCATATCTGCACATGTCCAGAAACAAGATAAAGTGACTGAGGCAGTGAAGGAGGCTTCCTGCGGAGCCTCTGCAATACATAAGTCTATAGGTGGAAGTCTGAACCACAACCAGATCTCCGGAGATGGGAAATTCCCACTTGAAAGGACAAGCAGACCAGCCTCAAGTGGCTAGAAGAACAGAAGATACTTCTTGAAAGGAAGACCTACAGGAAAAATATAAAACAACATAGGCAGACTGACTGTTACTACAAGAACTAGCAACTTGCTTGTCCAGGAAACATCAAGGCAAGTGGTCGGGTCCCCTCAGTACAAACCCCCTTCCAAGACTAAGACTCAATGGGAATACACGCT
>NW_006408598.1:350009-351999 GCF_000296735.1 Chrysochloris asiatica
AAGAGAAGGACTAAGAGCTGGTGGCCAGGAGCAGACTTGCAGAATGTGCCCTTTGGAGATGTAAATTATTATATATGCCTGAGCGGTGTTTTTTTGTTTGTTTTTTTTAAAAAAGCTAAAGTGAATAGAGAGAAATACTGTTAACTGATGGTACATGGTGGGCATTATAATCAATGTAATGAAACAAGGTATATGATTTGTTGAATGTAAATCTGATGATATGCCCTGTAAACTTTCATTCAATCAACAATAAAAACCTTAAGTGGAAAAAAGAGAAGGTATTTGAAATAAACAAATCATTGGTTTTGTAGAATTAAAAACAAAAACAAAAAACTATTGCAGCATTACATTGACAAGAAGCTGCCAGAAAATTCCAGTCTGAATCAGAAGAGGATGTGGAATTAGTAGTATCATTGCCAATATCAGATGAATTTTGCTTTAAAGCAGAGAATACTATAAAGATGTTTACTTGTGCTTCACTGACTATGCAAAGTTGTTTTATTGTGTGTATCATAACAAATTATATATAACATTGCTAAGAATGGGTACTTCAGAATACTTAGTTGTGCTTATGATGAACTTGTACATAGACCAAGTAGCAGTTGTTTGAACAAAACAAGGGGCTATTGAATGGTTTAAAGTCAGGAAAGGGATGCACTGGGGTTATATCCTATCACCATAATATTCAATTTTCATATAGTCCAGCAAATAATCCAAGAAGCTGGAGTACATGAAGAAGAACATGGCATCAAGATTGGCGGAAGACTTATAAACGACTCATCATGTAGATGACAAAATCTTATTTGCTAGAAGCTAAGAGACTTAAAATACTTACTGTTGGAGATCAAAGACCACATCCTTCAGAATGGATTGCACTTTAATGTAAAGAAAACAAAAATCCTCATAACGGGACCAGTAAATAACAGCATGATAAACGGATTAAAGATTGAAGTTGTTAAAGACTTCATTTTGCTAGGATCCACAATCAATACTCATGGAAAGAGCAGTCAAGAAATCAAACAAACATATTTCACTAGACAAATATGCAGCAAAGTCCTCTTTAAAATGTCCAAGAACAAAGATGTCAGTTTGAGGACTAAGGCACACCTGACTCAAGTCAAGGTATTTTCAATCACCTCATAAGCATGTGAACGTTGATCAGTGAATAAGGAAGACCATAGAAGAATTGATCCATTTGAATTATGGTGTTGACAAAGAATTTTGAAAATACCAAGGACTGCCAGAAGAACAAACCTGTCTTGGAAGAAGTGTAGTCAGAATGCTCCTTGGAAGCCAGGATGGCGAGACTTCCTCTCTTGTACATCGGGCATGTTGTAAAGAGGGATCAGTCCATGGAGAAAGACATCATCTTGGTCAAATGGAGGGTCAGAGAAAAAGAGGAATACCCCCAGAGAAATGATTGACACAGTGGCAGCAACAATGGGCTCAAACATAACTGTAATTGTGAGTATGGAACAGGACCGGGCGTGTTTCTTTCTGTTGTGCATCGGGTTACTGTGAGTTGGAAAGACCTGACATCATCTAACAATAATAGCAGCACACACACACACACACAAACAAATATGACCATGTGTGTATTGATTATATTTGTACTGGGCAATGCAAACAGTTACATGCTCAGCTACTAGCAGAAGGGTTGGTGGTTTAAACCCACCCAGGAGTGCCTGGCAATCAGCTTCCAAAAAGTCATGGTCTTGAAGAGCCTATGAAGTGATTCTACTCTGCACACATGAGGTCACCCTGAGACAGAATCAACTTGATGGCAATCAACAGCGACAGATAAATAGATAGACAGACAGCCTGATAGATACAGACAGAAAGAGAGCTATTACATTGAGTTGACATCATAATAATCGAACCATTAATATTTTTAGGACCCAAGAGGTTTTTTTTTTAATTAAATGTTTTTATTTTGCATTGAGTGAAAGTTTACAGGGCACATCATCAGCTTCACATTTAACCATTCATA
>NW_006408598.1:352174-359207 GCF_000296735.1 Chrysochloris asiatica
CAAGAGGTTTTGATACAATCTCTCTTTAGTTTGACCTTTAACTGCCTCTGCAGTTTCAGTTAGACTCCCCACCACCAGCTCTTGTATACTATACTTTGGCATTTAAATTACTTGAAATTCCCTAAGAATTCTAAGTTGCTTGCCTGCCTCTAAATTTTCTCACATGCTGCTCCCTTAGCCCATCATTGTCCATCAGATAAACATCATCTCTTCTTTTATGACTCAGCTCAAAAAAATCGGCTGGACTGCCTTTCTGGATTCCTCTTGATAGATTGTACTAAGCCTTTCTCCTTTTTTTCTGCAACACACCCTAACCATTTATCACTTTCAGTTTTGGGTATTTCTGACTCCTTAACTAGACTTGCAGTGGTTACAAATCAGACTGCTAACCTCAAGGTCAGTAGTTTGAAAGTACCAGCTGTTCCGTGGGAGAAAGATGAGGCTTTTTGCTCCGGTAAAGATTTACAGCCTCGGAAACCCTGTACAGGGTCGCTATGAGTCAGAACCGACTCCAGGGCACATAACAACGACAACAACTAGATTTGAGGGCATCCATGAAAGAAGTTTCTTCCACTGAAATAAATTTAGTTGGTTCTGGAACACTTGGAAAGGAGCCCTGTGGTACAGTGGGTTAAGCATTGAGTTACTAACTGCAAGGTCAGGGGTTCAAATCCCTTAGCCACTCCACAGGAGAAAGATAGTGCTGTCTGTCCCCATACATATTTACATTCTCAGAAACCCTAAGGATCAGCTTTACTCTGTCCCGGAGAGTCCTGGTGTGGCACTGTGGAATAAAGAGCCGGACCACAAGGCCGGTTTAAACCACAAGATTGGCGATTCAAACTTCTTGGAAACCCTATACGGGGTCCCTATGAGTAGGAACCAACCGACGCTCAACAATAGTCCTGGTATGACGCTGCAGGGTAATCACTGAACTGCTAACCTCAAGTTTGGTGGTTCAAACCCACTAGTAGTTCCTCAGAAACCCCTATACAGGGTTGCTATGAGTCAGAAGTGACTCAACAGCACTCCACAGCAGCACAGAGGATCTATGAGTTGGAATTGAATTGTTCGCAATGGGTTGTGGTGGTGATAAAAAATTTGTAAATTAAAGATTATGCTGAAATTTCTTAAACACTTACTATAAGCCTGTGCCTGATCCTTTCACCTCTTGAATGAGACAATTTGAGCTATGGATCCAGTAACATTGGCATTTCTCAAACATTATACTGAAACTTTTTGTTTATTATGAAGAACTTTTCTGCTAATTATGAAACCCATATGTATTTTAAGGAAATTTTAATAGCCATTTAAGTGTCATTTACAGTCAATCCATCACAGTCTTACATATAAGAGCTATTGAGGTTCAAGAAGCCATTGTTGTTGTTAGGTGCCTTTGAGTCTGTCTTCCTCATTCACTGTCCAATTTTTACATGCATAAGAGGTTATTGAAAATACCATGGCTTGAGTCAGGCTAGCCTTGGTCCTCAAACTATCTTTGCTCTTTAACACTTTAAAGAATTCCCATTATGAGGAAAAGAGAATGTGGGTAAATTTAAACAAAAACAAATGTTAAGAAAATCCCAAAGGATTAAGAGACCCTCAGTGAGGACAGTTATGCTGCACTGTTTTGACTTTTCAGACTCCAAGGAAGTCTGTGCTGACTAGAGAGGGCCTTACTTCTTTGCAAGCAGATCCCAGACCAGAATATTTAATTTACAGACAACTTGTTAATTGCCGGTGAGTCAGTACCGACTCCTAGCAAATCTGTATAAGGTTTCCCAGGAACAACCGATGAATCTCAACGGCTGAACTTGTACTCCAGTGCTTACCCTACAGTGCCACATCAGGACTCCTTATTGTTGTTAAGTGCTGTGGAGTCGGTTCTGACTCACAGTGACCCTGTATAGGGTTTCTGAGGAGCGGCTGGTAGGTTTGAACTGCCAACCGTGAGGTTCAAATGGACCTTGCAGTCCAATGCTTTATCCTACAGTGCCACACCAGGACTCCTTGTTGTCATTAAGTGCCGTTGAGTCGGTTCCAACTCATTGTGATCTTGTATAGCTTCCGAAGAGCAACTGGTGAGTTTGAATTGTCGACCTTATGATTCAAATCGACCTTGTGGTCAAGTGCTTGTCCTACAGTGATGCATGAGGACTCCATGTTATTTTCATTGTTGTTGTTGTTAAGTGCCATCGAGTTGATATCGAACCATAGTGACCCTGTATAAGGTTTCTGAGGAGCAACTAATGAGCTTGAACCACCGACCTTTCAGTTCAAACTGACTTTGTAACCCACAACGCCACACGTTGTTGTTGTTGTTGTTAAGTGTTATCGAGTCAGTTCTAACTCATAGCCACCCTGTATAGGGTTTCCGAGGAGCAGCTGGTGAGCTTGAACCGCCGACCTTGCAGTTGAAACAGCTTTGCAGTCCAGCGAATTAACCCACAGCGCCACACCAGGACTCCGCACATTAGGAGTTGTCGAATCAGTTCCGACTGATAGTGACCCCATGTACAACAAAATAAAACACTACTAACACTTCCTCACAATCCAGGCTACGCTTGAGCCTGTATTTTTTTCTTTTAAGTTTTTATTGTGAGGTTTAAATGGGAGAACATCAGCTTTACACTCATCCTATCGTACCTCTATGCATCATCATATAACCACAAAGGGTAAACCACACAGGCCCCCACCGGTCCCCCTCCCCCACCCTCCAGCACACAGCCCGTCTCCTACCCTGAGTCCAGTGTTCCCAGCCACTCCATCTGTCCACGCCATCTTCTCAGTCTCCATCCCTGGTGCCGCTGCTTCTCTGGGTAGGGTCCTCACAGTCAGTCCTGGCAGAAGGTATTCACTGTTGTACCACAAGAGTCTTATCCCCATTTTCTTTCGCCAGTCCGGTCCCAGCAGATTGGAAATCATTCACTGGTGATTCTACCTACCTTTCCCCGCCCATCTGGAACTAGGCTCCCTCTTGAAATCTTGTAAGCCAGTCACTTCTTGCCTTTATAGTCCCCCCCCCCCCAACCAATTTTGAGTAACCAGTCTATGTTGCCCATCTCTGTCAACCCTGTGTACTGAGGAGGTAGGGGTGATCCTCGCTTTAAAGATTTGTTCCCTTCTTTGAGCTACTACATCCATAAGTATAGGTGGTTGTTGTTGTTGTTATGTGCCATGGAGTCAGTTCTGACTCATGGTGACCCTGTACAAGGTTTCCGAGGCTGCAAATCTTTACACGAGCAGAAAGCCTCATCTTTCTCCCTCAGAACAGCTGGTAGTTTCAAACTGATGATGACCCTAATGTTAGCAGCCCGATTAGTAACCACTATGCTACCAGAGTTCCATATAAGTATAGGTAAAGTTCATCAAATTGTAGCAGGTTACTCTTCCCCACCCCGCTTCTTTCTTCTTCTAGTCGAGTTCTGATCATCTAGCCATCGAAGCCAGGTCAAGTGAGTACTATTTGCAAGTATAGGTATTCTTGTACATCACCCCTCACTTCATATCAGCTGGATACTTCACTCTCCACTCTAGTCTTCTGTGGCCATGTCACTGCCTCTGGGCCCAGGAGTCCCCGGTCTTGCCATACCGCTGGCCATCCAGGTCTCCACCCGGGTTCACGGGGGTCTATTGAATGTGGTCAGGCTTAGCTCGCAACTTCATTGCTGTTTTTCCCCCATCTTCCCTTATCAGTAACCAACGTGGTCACCATCCAGACCACATGCCTGCTCATGTATTACCCTTGAGTCTCAGTCTTAGAAGGGAGTTTGCTCTGAAGGGTCCCGACCACTTGCCTTGATGGTTGAGCTTATTTTATGCAGTCACTGTGCCAATCCATCTTGTTGGGGGTCTTCTTCTTTTTCGCTGACCCTCTACTTTACCGAGCATGATGTCTTTCTCCAGGAACTGGTCCCCTCCTGATGATAACTAAATGAGATGAAGTCTCTTCATCTTTGCTTCTAAGGAACATTCTGACTGCACTTCTTCATTCATTCTTCTAGGAGTCCTGTATGCAAATTTGCCCTCATTTTGCAATGATAAAACCAACTCTCATTGTTGTTCACAGCAACCCTGTATAGGGAGCTTGGTGGCTCTGTAGGATAAACCCTGGACTGTGAACCACAAAGTCAGCTATTCAAGTCCATCAACTGCTCTGCGGGAGAAAGATGAGGCTTTTTGCTCCTGCAAAGATTTACAGCTTCAGAAACCCTATTGAGGGTCACTATGACTTGGAATTGGCTCGATGGTACTTAACAATATCAGCAGTAGGGTTCCCGGGGAGTGACTGGTGGGTTTGAAGTGCCAACCTTGCTGCTAGCAGTCTAGTGCTTATCCTATAAGTGTCACACTAGGAGTCCTGGTGTGGCACTGTAGGTGTGGCAAAGTCTGTTCGAACAGCAAGGTTGGCAGTTCAAGCTCACCAGCTGATCCTTGGAAACCCTATATACATGGTCACCATGGGTCGGAACTGACTCGACAGCACTTAACAACAACAACAACAACAACAACAAGGACTCCTACTCACAACAAATTCTTCATCACAGTCACCTTCACTAACTGCGCACACGGCTTTAAATCATTGAAAAGACTTTAAATCTTTTCTTGCACTAAACCAAAACCCCTCTACCAGCAAGTCAATTTGGACTCACTATGACCCTATACTGTGTTTCCTGACCGTTAATCTCTATGGGAACAGATAGCAGCTTTCTCCTTCAGAGAAGCTGGTATGTTAAAAGTCCTGACCACAGTGCTATCAGGACTCCTTTCTTGCACTTGCTAACTAAGAACCATATATACCTGCTCTGACTTACCTACAAATTTCACTTAAAGACATACTTAGAAACAGATCTTGTTTGTAACTTGCCTTTGGCCTGTATTACATACTTTCTTTCAGGGGATTATGAGGAAATGAGACAAGGGATGGTTTGATGGGAACAGAAATGTTTGTTTGGCATTCTATTTCCATCAATATTTCAGTTAGATACTTTGAAAAAAGTCCTGCTAGAAAATACCTAAAATTGTTTACTAAAATATCCTAAACATCATTTCAAAGGCACATATGAGTTCCTAAAAAAGACTTCCAAAGGCTTAAAAATAAAGAGCAAACTAAAACTGGAGGATAAACACAAATGACCAGGAGAATGGAGACTGCTTGCTGCTTGTCTCAAGAATCAAAGACTTGGCATTTTGATAGAAAAGGAAGTGGGGAATTTGAGTCAGATGCCCAAGAAAACTGGGTCCTTCAATGAAAGAATAAAGATCTTTCCATTATTTCAGAGAAATGATAGAAGTTTATCTGTTCTTAGTCTTGCTCTGAATGAGGAAAAAAAAAATTCCTTTACCAATCTGTAACCATAGGTGGGTTGTTGTTGTTAAGTGCCATCGAGTCGGTTCCAACTCATAGTAGCTATAAACATCTGCAGGAGCAGGAAGCTTCATCCTTCTATCCTACAGAGCCACTGTGCTTCCTGTAGGTGGGTTGTTATAATTGTTAAGTGTCATTGAGTTAGTTCTGACTTATAGTGACCCTGTATAGGGTTTCTGAGGAGCAGCTGCTGAACTTGAATAGGCGACCTTGAGATTCAATTGGACCTTGCAATCCAGCGCATTAACCTGAAGCACCTCACCCACTAGTCATTGCTGTTGTTAGGTGCCATGAGTCTGTACCAACTCACAGCAACCCTATCTGTGGTAGTGGTGGGCTGTGGAGTCAGTTCCAACTCAAAGTGACCCTGCATAGGATTTCCAAGGCTGTAAATCTTTACAGGAGTAGAAAGCCTCATCTGTCTCCTACAGAATGGCTGATAGTTTCAAACTGCTGACCTTGAGTTTAACAGCCTGACTGGTAAGCACTATACTACCAGAGCTCCTTAGTGACCCTATTAGAGAGATGCAAATCTAAACAACAATGAACTATCCGCTTATTAATAGCATTAATAGCAATGTTAAAAAAACCAAAAACACAGAAAACAACAAATACTGGAAAGGGTATGGAGAGTATGGGACCCTCCTATGGTGGGACTGTAAAGTGATGCAACCGCTGTGGACAAACTATGGCACTTTCTCAGAAGGCTGGAGATAGAAATACTGTATGACCCTGCAATCTCTCTACTTGGAATATATATGCTCAAGAAATAAGAGCTATAACATGAATAGATATATGCATGCCTATGTTCATTGCAAGGAACTCTGGTAGCATAGTGGTTACGAGTTGGGCTGTTAACCTCAAGGTCAGCAGTTTGAAACTACCAGCTGTTCCGTGGGAGAAAGATGACGTTTACTGCTCCTGTAAAGATTTACAGCCTCGGAAACCCTGTACAGGGTCGCTATGAATCGGAACCGACTCCACGGCACACAGCCACCACCACCATGTTCATTGCAGAGTCCTGGTACGGCTCTGTGGGTTAATGTGCCAGTCTGCAAAGCTGTTTGAACCTCAAGGTTGGTGGTTCATGCTCACCAGCTGCTCCTCGGAAACCCTATATAGGGTCACTATGGGTTGGAATCAACTCAACAACACTTAACAACAACATGTTCATTGCAGCGTTATTCACAATAGCAAAACCATGGAAACAGCCTAGGTGCCCATCAGCAGAGGAATGGTTGAACAAACTTTCGTACAGACACACAATGCAATATTCCCTAACACTAAAGAAAAACGAGGAATCTGCAAAACACCACATAACAGAGGAGCCTGAAGGACATTATGCTGAGTGAAATTAGTCAATTGCAAAGGGACAGATATGTATGAGACCACTACTGTAAAAAATCAAGAAAAGGTTTTCATTCTATAATAAACTTTCTATTATGGTTACCAGGGGTGGAGGGAAGGAGAATTATTCACTGGGTAGAGTGTACACACGTGCTAACTTGGTTGACAGGGAAGGAAGTTAAAATGAGAAGGAAGTTGGGTGGGTGGGGGAGTAAATTGCTTTCATTTTTTGGAGGGGGAATCTTTTTCTTTCATGTATTGGAAGGGAAACAATGTATATTAGTTTTTCATTAGGACAGACCATAGGAAACTTTCCTG
>NW_006408598.1:359843-360989 GCF_000296735.1 Chrysochloris asiatica
GGTCCAAACACTCCAGAAGAGTATGGCTCTTCCTCAGCAAGTTGGAAATAGAAATAGAAATATCTTATGATCCAGCAATTCCTCTACTTGGTATATATCCACAAGAAATATGAGCCAGAACATGAGTAGATATATACACACCAATGTTTATCACAGCACTATTCGCAATAGCAAAAAGATAGAGACAGCCTAAATGCTGGATAAACAAACTTTGGTATATACACACAATGGAATGTTATATTACCTTGAAGAATAACAATGATGCTGCAAACCACTGCATAACATGGATGAATCTTGAGGACAGTATGCAGAATGAAATTAGTCAATCTCAATAAGCCAACTATTGCATAAGACCATTATTGTAAAAGCTTAATAAAAGATACTTATACTAAAAAATATATATATTTGTTGGTTACCAGAGGTGGGAGGGAGGGGACAGTAGAGAACATGTTAGGGGATAGACACATCATAGTTCAGATGTTGGGGAGGGCAATATATAAAGAAGGGGAGGGCAGTATATAAGAAGTGGGTGTGGAAGAACAAGGTAGATAGGGGAATACTTAGGTAGGTTTGCATGGGTTAAATGGGACAGAGGTAAATAGTGATGTATGGTCAACCTTAGAACAACAGGGCTCTGTGATACAGAGTTTGAAGCGTAGTTTGAATGGGTAAAAGAGGGGTGCTAAAGTGCTTGACAGTATTATGGATATTCGTTTCCTTGCCTACTGTTATAAAACAGACACTTGAGTGAGATAGAAAGGAAACATGTTTACAGAAAGCTTGTAAGCCTGTCTTCAGCCTATAACTGATTAGAATACCTAAAAGGGGCTCTAGAACTTGCCCAGTGAAATAGGCTTCTTGAGAAAACTTTATAGTGTATAGGACCTTAGGTGGAATCCTGAGCCCCATCCAGAACCTTCTGGGGTGGTACATTCCCACTTGAAAGGAAATGCAAAGTAGCTACAAAAATAGAAGATACTTCCTGAAAGAAAGACTAGAAGGAAAAACAAAATAAAAAACAACAACAAAAAAACAAACCAGGGAGCCATCAAGACAAGCAATTAAGTCCCTGCAGGACAAACCCCCCTCCAAGACTGAAACTCAAAGGGAACACATGAGCAAGCATGTAAGCTCGCTGACAACCAC
>NW_006408598.1:362000-363597 GCF_000296735.1 Chrysochloris asiatica
TCACAACTGTAAAGATGGAAGTTTTAAAACATAAAAGAACAAAGTAGTTAATCTTACATTCCAGGGACAGAGGACCTTAGGACCATCAAAAGAGAAGAGCATGAGCAGAACATGGGACCCTAACCAGAGAAGTAGCAACACCAGAGATGGAAGCAGAGGCATAGAGAGCTGGAGTGATAGAGCAACTGAGGATTCTAGACTTATGGAAAGAGAAAGGCTGTGTGCTGGCGGCCAGGAGGCTGGCTTGCAGAATGTGCCCTTTGGTTGTTTAAATGATTATATATTCCTGAATGTTTTTGTTTACATTGAAAAAAAAAAGAAAGAGGGAATAGAAGCAAGTATTATTAAATGATGATGCATGGAGGGGATTGTAATCATTACAATGAAACAAAATACAATGGGAGGAGTGCAAAACCTATGTTCTCCCATGTAAAGTATCACTCAATTCACAATAAAAGCTTTTGAAAAAATGGATGTCAGAAGAGACTCTGAAACTTGCTCTAGAACACAAAGAAGATAAAACGACTGGAAGAAATGAGGAAATATAAGAGCTGAACCTAAAATTCAAAGGACAGCTTGAGGAGACAAGGTAAAGTATTATAACGAAATGTGCAAAGACCTGGAGTCAGAAAACCAAAAGGGAAGAACATTCTCAGCATTTTTCAAGCTGAAAGAAATGAAGAAAAAAGTTCAAGCCTTGGGTTGCAACACTGAAGAATTCTTTGGGCAAAATACTGAATGAAGCAGAAAGCAGCAAAACAAGTCAGAAAGAATACAGTGTCATTGTACCAAAAAGAACTGGTCAGTGTTCAACCACTTCAAGAAGCACCATATGCAAGAATCAATGGTACTGAAGGAATAAATCCAAGCTGCACTGAAAGTATTGGCACAAAACAAGACTCTAGGATTTGACAGAATACAAATGAAAATATTTCAATAAATTGATACAATGCTAGAGGGGCTAATTGCTCTGTGCCAAGAAATTTGGAAGACAGCTACTTGACCAAGCAATTTAAAGAGATGCATTTGTGCCCATTCCAAAGAAAGGTGACCCAATGGAATGTAGAAATAATCAAGCAATATGATTAATATCACAGGGAAGTAAAAATTTGTAGAGATAATTTTAAAAAATGATTACAGCAGTACATTGACAGAAAGTTGTCAGAAATTCAAGCCAGATTAAGTAGAGGACATAAAAAGAGAGATATCATATGGATCTTGGCTGAAAGCAGAGAATAACAGAAAGATGTTTACTTGTGCCTTATTAATTATGTAAAGACATTCAACTGCGTGGATGATAACAAACTATGAATAACATTGAGAAGAATGGGAAGAACACTTACTTGTGCTCCTAAGGAACCTGCACATAGACCAAGAGGTCGTTAGAACAAAACAAGAGGATACTTACTGCATGATTTAAAATCAAGAATGGTGTGTGCCAGGATTGTATCCCTTCCCTACTTATTCAATCTGTATGCTGAACAAGTAATCCGAGAAGCCAGATTATATGAAGAACAGTGTAGAATCAGAGTTGGAGGAAGAATCATCTACAATGTGCAATACGAAGATGACACAAGCTTGCTTACTGGAAGCAAAA
>NW_006408598.1:364277-365315 GCF_000296735.1 Chrysochloris asiatica
TCACTGGTTTTGCATCTCTAGAGAACCCAGCCTTAAACAATACTTTACAATGAAATTACAAAATATTACAAAACAAAAAGAATATTTTTTAAAATGGTAATGGGGTGTGGAAAACCAGTTTGGTAATAACTTATTAAACTTTAAATGTTACACCTTTTAACATTTACTTCTCTTCTTTTGGTAAAAATGTAAAATTCTTTCTTACTGATTGCATTTGACCAATTTTCACAATTTAGGCATTGATAATCCTAACAATAAATTATTTCCTTACTAAAAAAAAAATATGTAAAGCTACAAACTGTACTCAGAATATGACTAAGATCTTGTGTTTAATGCATTAATTACTTACTCCACAATAGACAATGAGCTGCAAAATTGTAAAGTAGAATTGTGAATTGCTAAATATTTTCAGAGACAGAATGACACTGGAAAGTTTCTTACATTATAAAAATCAAATCTCAGGTTTTTATGACTCAAAAGCCATAGGTGCAAATTTACCTCCCATTGCAACTGTAAATTGGTTCCCAGATCAATGAGATCTAGAGTTCCTCAGGAATATTATAATAAGCACCTCCATTTGCAACATGCTCTATTATGATCCTAATTTATCTTCAGGAAAAGGTAAGAATAAAATTTGAGTCACAGAAACACAGGCTTTATCAAAAAGATCAAATCTTCACTTTTCCTCATGTTTTATTATCACCCTATAAGAAAACAAATTTAATAGTAAATGTCTCCATTTATTTCAATTGTTTCTCTTAATTAAATATTAAAATATAATTTTTCATACTTAATTACTAAAACTGCACACGCACACACATAAGAATTCCAGGTTGTTGGAAAATATTTTTCATTACTATTCCATGCTTTGGCAAACCTTCTATACACCAGGCTTTGAGTAAACTAAATGAAATCTTGGCTAGAAAGGCATTAACTTAATTTAGGATAGCGACCCTTTTTAAAGAAAAACTAAGAGAATGCCAATACCATATGTTTTACATTAAAAAAAATAATGCCAGAACAAACAAGATGGCGGAT
>NW_006408598.1:394038-401463 GCF_000296735.1 Chrysochloris asiatica
GCCTCAGCTTGGGCTGAGTGTCTGTGTGGATTCCTGGCAGAAGAAACCACCAGCGGTGAGGGTAGGGGGTGGCAACTTGGCTCAGGCTCTACCTCTATTCACCAGAATAGAGGTGGGCAAACAGTGAGCACACCCATTACCCAATACCAAAGAAAAAAAACAAAATCAGAACAATGCAAAACTAATAAAATATATTGTGCATTTTTCCCCCAAAGTTCATGTGGCGTTTTTCTTCTCCCCTTTTGTGGTATTTTTGCTCCCCCTTTTTCGTCTTGCCACCTGGTCTCACCCAGGATGTGGGCTCAGGCCTCTGAACCCGGCCCAGCAGATTCAAAAGTATGCAATTTTTTAATTTCAACTCCAAACTCCGCAAGCTATAAGCCTTCAAACCTTTACAATAGTCCTATCTCTGTGGGTCCGAGTTTTAGAGCTCTGTGCTGGTTCTTTTTTGCCTGGTATTCTGTGTTATTGCTGACGGCGACCTTTCCTACACCTCCACCTTAGCTGCCATCAAGCCAGGAAATCTGTTTTTAAGCGAACCTAGCTACATCAAAGGGCTTAAACAGTATAATTTGTATATATCTTTCTCAATCCTTCATATGTTTTCTTTGTGTTGCCTCTTTAATTTTAGGCACATTCTCTCTCTAGAGAAACAAAGATGGCTGGCAGCAACCCTAGATTACCTCCCATCAGCCTAGAACATCAATGAAAAGAAAGCCCAAAGATTTCTTAAAACACAAAAAGCACTAACTATAAAAGAAGAAAATGGATTTTTTTGTTATAAAGTTTTTATTGTGATTTGAGTGAAAGTTTACAGGGCAGAGAATCAGTTTTACATTCAACAAATCATATCATTTGTTTCATTACAATGATTATAATCCCCTCCATGTACCATCAGTTAACAGTATTTATTTCTATTCATTTTAGCTCTCTCTCTCTCTCTTTTAAATACTCAGAAGAAGAAAATGTTTTAATTGGCCTTTATTATAAACATTTAAAAAAAAACTTTCTGTTTGCTCTTAAGAAAATAAAAAGACAAGCCAGAGACTCGGAGAAAATATTTGCAACATGCAAAGGACTTATAACTAGAATACATAAACAACACTTAAAACTCAGTAATATAGGAGGCTGTCCAAAATGGTTGCATAATAAAACACTTCATAATGTCCCTCTTACAACAAAGACCCAAGGAACTAAGTGAATTGGATATAGATGACAATTTTGGAACTCTAATTATCAAAGACAATGCTGAGGAAAATCTTACTTAGTGCTAAGTGGAAGGAGAGACTGTAAAAAACAGTGGACACAGAAAACTACTGCTCATAGTATCTGCCAGATGACCCTGTACAGCATGACCTTACTGAGACAAAGCAAGTAGCATTCATAATCAGAGTTCCCATTACCAGGTACAGACAAGCAGGATTCACTCTACACCCACATCAGAGCCAGGCAGGACTGTTCATCACCCTGTGAACATTATGTATACTCATGTCATTCACTTTCTCCTCCACCCCACAGCCAGGCTGATAGACCTGTAGTGCTCCCCCAACCCTGCACATGCACACAATCACATCACCACCCTCTCCTTCACTTGGTCACTCACACCAGTAACACACAGTCAGTGCCAGCTTTTCCACCCAACCACTACTTCAGGGGTCCCACAGAATGGCAGCACCTGCTTCTCCACCTAGCCACCTGCACCAGAAGCCTGTAGAACCATGGTATCCTCTCTATCATCCACACTATGTGCTGGGGGCCCACAATCAAGTGTTACTGTTTCTCTGCCCAGCTACCCGCGCAAGGAGCGAGTGGATGGGTGGTATCCCCTCTTCTGCACACACAATAATGTTGAGATCCTATAGCCCAGTGGTGCCCCCTCTTCACATCCCTATCCACGCTGAGGGCCCATGGACTGACAGTGCCAATTCCTAATGTCAGCCACCTGAGCTGGGTCCATGGATGGGAGGTGTCTGTTTCTCCACCTGATTGCTATGCCAGGGACCCAGGTACCAGTGACACCCTCTCTTCTGCCCAGCAAATTATGCTGGGGGCCTGAGGATCAGCAGCTCCTGCTCCTGCATCCAGTCACTAGCATTTGGGGTTCATGCACTGACATCACTCACTGTTTTGCTGTGAAACAGAAGAACCCACTCCTATGTCCAACCACTCATGCCTGAGGCAGTGTCTCTTACTCCTTGCAGCTACCTGCACCAGGAACCAGAAAACTGACAGAACACCTTTCCGTATGCTATGCTTTAGCAGACAGGTGTACACCCTCCAACCTGGTACCCATAGACTGGTATCATCTCCTGATACCCCACCTTCTGCATTGCCTTCTCACCTCAGCTTACCCAATGCAGCTGAAGGGTTGTGCCCACTTTGACATTGCCATTCATCCCTGCCCACTTGGGATCACTGGTGAGTTTCTGTACCACCCAGCATGTGATCAACAACCCAGGCACCCTTGCCTTAACTACTTAGCAGCCGATGATTCTGCCACACCCTACCCAGTGGTCAGTGAGAATGCTTGCTGTACTCACACCTAGGTGAATGGCTGGACAGACACATCACCTCACAAGAAATGCCAGCTATATCCTCAGCCATCCTGCAAGACTAGTGAACAGAGACCCACAGTCAGACACTTACCCATCTGCCAATAGACAGGTAATGAAAGCTCCAGAGCAGTCAGACTAGTGGATACAGTAATATGCAAGACTCATCAATTTGTTTCAAACTAAAACAAAAAATCAGAATGCAGCAAGCAAATATAGAATAAATCATCATATAGTATCACCTTAATGCCTTGGAAACAACAGACAATATCAAATCACACAAAGAAGCAGGACAAGATGGCTCCAGAAAGTGACCAAAATTAAGAACCAGAAAACTTATCAGTGGAAGAAATACTAATGGAACTACCTAATAAGGAATTCAAAAGAATAGGTCCTCCAAGAGATCAAGGGGAAAAAACAAAACAAAACAAAAACAGACAAAACCAAGGTAAAACAAAAAAAATATATATATAGAAAAACCATTCAAGAACAAAACAACAAAACAGGTCATTGGAAGCCACACAATAACAGTGACCAGAAATCCAAAAGATTAACAATAACACTTCAGAAATAGTAGAATCAGTGAAAAACAGAATCAGTGGAATAAAAAACAAGTTTCTTGGTACAAATTCTTTGAAGAAAAATTAGAAAAAGAATGAAGAAAAACAAAGAAAGCCATAGAATTATACAGGATACTATCACAATGATAGGGCAGTGTTTCGTTCTGCTGTGCATAAAGTTGCTATGAGTTGGTACTGACTCAATGGCACCTAACAACAACAACAATCACAGGAAAAAATTTATGAATGATCAGAATTTTCAGAACAAGAGAAGACAAAAAAATCACAGAGAGAATTTTTAAAGATTTGCTGGCAGAAAAGTTCCCTAATATAATGAAAAAAATGAGACTATATCAATCCAAGAAGTTCAATGAACCCCATATATGATAAACTCCAAAAGAAAGTCACCATGACATATAATAATCAAACTCAGCAAAGCCAAAGCCAAAGAATCCTAAGAGTAGATACACAAAAACAAAAAGCCACCTACAAAGAAGGGCCAATAAGGCTAAGTTCTGATTACTTTGTAGAAACTATGCAGGCAAGAAAGCAATGGGATAACATAAATAAATCCTTGAAAGAAAAATTTCCCAACCAAGAATTACAAATCAATGTAACTGTCTCTCAAATATGATAGCTAAATTAGGATATTTCCAGATAAACAGAAATTAAGAGAAATTTAAAAAACCAGGTCAACCTTACAAGAATTATTAAAAAGATTCTCTGAAAAGGGAGTCCTGGTGTGGTGCTGTGGGCTAATGCGCTGGATTGCAAAGTCATTTGAACCACAAAGTCAGTAGTTCAAACTCACCAGCCACTCCTCAGAAAACCTATACAGGGCTGTTATGGGTCGGGACTGACTAGACAGCACTTAATTACAACAACAACAAATAGAAATTAACACTTAATTACAACAGCAACAAATAGAAAGAAAAGGAGTCCTGGTATGGCACTGTGGGTTAATGCACTGGACTGCAAAGTCGGTTTGATCCACAAGGTTGGTGGTTCAAGCTCACCAGCTGCTCTTTGGAAACCCTATACAGAGTTGCTATGGGTCAGAACTGACTCTACAGTACTAAACAACAACAACATGAAAAGAAAACAACATTAAGCAACAACCTGAGATTAGGACACAGGAAAGCATCAGCCAGTTGCCAACCCAGATAAAGAATTCTCAAAAAATAAAACAAAGACAAATACTGAAAAAAGGGGACCCAAGACATGAATCTACAAATAACAACATTGTAATAAAAGGGGGGAATGAATGGTGTAATTATAGAACTTTCAGAAGGAGAAGAAATAAGGTAATATCAAAAAATAAAAGACTGCTTTAAACTTAGAAGGATAAAGGTAAATTTCAAGGTAATCAAAAAGAATGTTAATGGGCTAAATGGGACAGAGGAAAATAAAGATCTAAAAACAAATGTGGAACAACAGGGCTCGTGGATACAAAACTGAGGCATGGTTTGAATGGTAAAATGTGAGGAAATGATGTTAAGATGCTTGGCTGTCTGTTGAATTTTGGTTTCCCTTGCCTACTATTGTAAAATAGACACTTAAAGGGGGAGAGAGAGGAATAGCCAGAAACATGACCAGAGAAAGTTTGTAAGTCCGTCTTCAGCCTATAACTGTTTAGAATAACTAAAAGGGGGCTAACACTTGCCCAGTGAAGCAGGCTCCCTGCAGAACCTTTGCATTGCACAAGACCATAAGTGGAATCCTGATCCTTATCCAGAATCTTCTGAGGTGGGACATTCCCACATGAAAGGACAAGCAGACCAGTCTGGAGCATCTGGAAGAACAGAAGATACTTCTTGAAAGAAAGACTAGCAGGGAAAACAAACAAACAAACAAAAAACCAATAACAGCAGTCCAACTGACTACTACAAGAACAAGCAAGTTGTTCCCCAGGGAGCCATCAAAGCAAGTGGTCAGGTCCCCTCAAGTCAAACCCCCCTTCCAAGACTGAAACTCAAATGGAATACACTAGTAGGCATATGGTCCTGCTGCTGACCATATTAGTCACCAATAAGGGGAAGAGGGGGAAAAACAGCAATGAAGTTGTGAACTAAGTCTGACCACATTCAACAGACTCCTGTTAACCTGGATTGAGACCTGGTTAACCAGCAGTATGACAAGACCTGGGGACTCCTGGGCCCAGGGGCAGGGACATGGCCCAGAGGACTAGAATGGAGTGTGAAGCATCCAACTGATATAAAGTGAGAGGGGATGCACAAGAACACCCACATTTGTAGACAGTACCTATTTGACCTGGCATCAATGGCTGGATGATCAGAACACGACTAGAGGAAGAAAGAAGAGGGAGAACAAAGGAGTAACCCATTATAAGTGGATGATCTTGACTTGTGCTTGTGGATGCAGTATGACAAAGAAGCAGACAAACCTGTACAGTGAAGATCATTCCCACCCCCTTGGTACACAGGGTCGACAGGGAGGGGGAACTTAGACATTGGTTACCCAAAATGGGGGGACTAAAAGGCAAGAAGTGACTGGCTTACAAGCTTTCAATAGGGAACCTAGCTCCAGGGGATACAGGGAAATGTAGAACCTCCACTGAATTGTTTCCAACTTGTCTGGATGGGGTTGATAAAAGGTGAGGGAGAAAGGACTCCTGTGGTTCAATAGGGAATAATTGCTATCAGGTCTGACAGTGAGTGTTGGAAAGGTAAATGTAATTGTTTGGTAACAAAAGGAGGGGAGTGGCTGATTTTGCAGTCCAGGAGAGGAGATACCTGGAACCATCAAGGGAGAAAAGTGAAGTGCGAGACCATGTCTGGAGAGGCAGTGACACTAGGGATGGAGGCAGAGGCGATGACGAGGACAGAAGGAGTGGCTGGGAACTCTGGACTCAGTTAGGGAGAAGGGTTGTGTGCTGGCGGCCAGGGGACAGGAGTGTGGGGTGTACCCTTTGGGTGTTTGATGATGCATGCAGGGAATTGTGATCATTGCAATGAAACAAAGTACAATGGGATGAATGTAAAGATCATGTTCACCCACATAAACGAACACATAATTCATAATAAAAACAAACAAAAGAATGTTAATAAATAAATTCATCAAGATCAAAAAGAAAAATATAAAGACTCAATAAACATAAAACCAACAATAATAATAATTTAAAAAACAATATTCATGAACAAGCAGAACTCAGCACAGAAAATTAAGTGGAACAAAGAAACTGTCAACACTACATACAAAAAAGCACAACAAAATGACATCAGTAAACTCAAACCTATCAACAATCACACTGAGCGGGGAGGCACACAATAATGCCCAAACTTGCAAATACTACCCATTTGACTTAGCTTCGATGGCTTGATGATCAGAACTAAACTAGAGGAAGACAAAGAAGTTTGATATAGGAAGCAAATGTAAATTGCTACAATTTTATGAACTTGACCTTTGCATATGGATGTAGTTGCTCAAAATGCCAACCAAGAGGGAAGGGGTCTTCACATCAAGGATCAAGCCTATCCCCTCAGTACACAGGGTTGGTAGGTACAGGCAACTTAGATGATGGTCACCTAAAATGGAGGGCTATAAAGGCACAAAGTGACTGGCTTACAGTTTTCAAGAAGGAATTTGGTTTCAGAGTGAAGGGGGGAAGGTAGAATACCCACTGAATAGTTTTCATATTGTCTAAAGGAGCTCTGGTAGCGTAGTGGTTACGAATCAGGCTGCGAACCTTAAAGTCAGCAGTTCAAAACTACAAGCTGTTCTGTGGGAGAAAG
Source organism: Chrysochloris asiatica (assembly GCF_000296735.1). NCBI lineage: Eukaryota > Metazoa > Chordata > Mammalia > Afrosoricida > Chrysochloridae > Chrysochloris > Chrysochloris asiatica. Next base: position 400,903 of record NW_006408598.1, read on the forward strand.
ATGAGGCTTTCTGCTCCTGTAAAGAGTTACAGCCTCGGAAACCCTATACAGAGTCGCTATGAGTCAGAACCAACTCCACGGCACATAACAACAGATGGGTCTGGTGAAAGGGGATGGGGACAGGATTGTTTTGATTAAATAGTGAGTAATTGTTTTCATGACTTATAGCAATTGTTGCAACTGTAAATGTAGAAGATGTGTACCAAAAAGGGAGGAATAGTTAATCTCACATTCCAGGAAAAAAGGACCCTACAACTATCAGGAGGAAAGAGCATGAGTGGAACATGGATCCTCACCAGAAAAGCAGCAACACCAGAGATGGAGGCAGAGGTGAAGGCATGGAGTGATAGAGCAGCTAAGGACTCTAGACTCATGGAAAGAAAAAGGCTGTGTGCGCTGGCAAGCAGGAGGATGGCTTGAAAAATGTGCCCTTTGGTTGTTTAAATGATTATATATTTCTGTGTCTTTTTGTGTACATAAAAAAAAAAAGGGAATAGAGGCAAATACTGTTAACCGATGGTGCATGGAGGGGCTTGTAATAATTGCAATGAAACAAAATAC
>NW_006408598.1:401568-403332 GCF_000296735.1 Chrysochloris asiatica
ATATATATATATATATACCCCATCAATATGCTGTTTTCAATATATGCCTACATCATAGACACAAAGACATAAATAAGCTAAAACTCAAAGGATGGAAAACTATATCAAGTGAATAATAAGCAAAAAACAGCAGGAGTAGCAATATTAATCTCTGATAAAATAGGCTTTAGGAAAAATCCACCACATAAGATAAGGGAAAAAAACATAATAAAATAATTAATAGGTCAATCATGAAGAGGACATAGCCATAATAAATATACATGCATTTAATGACAGGGCTCTAAAATATATGAAACAAATCACAGCAGCACTGAAAGGAAAAATGGACAGTTCCACCATAATAGTAGGAGAATTCAACATACCCCTTTGGTGACGGTCAGAACAACTAGAAGAAACTCAACAAAGATACAGAAGATCTTAATGGCACAATCAACCAACTTGATCTCATAGACACATACAGAATACTCTATCCAACAGCTGTAAAATGTACATTCTTTTCTAATGCACATGGGTCATTCTCTAGAAGTGACTACATGTTGGGCTACAAAGTAAGCCTCAATGATCTCCAAAATGTCAAAATAATGCAAACTATTTCCTCTGATTATAATGCTATAGAAATCAATAGCAGAAAGTACAAGGGAAAAAAATCAAATACATGGAAGCTGAATAACACCTTGCTTAAAAGCTCTGGGTAATAGAAGAAATCAAAGATGAAATGAAAAAAAAAAAAATAGACTCAAATAAGAATGAAAATTCATTCCTTTGGGACGCAGCAAAAGCAGTATTCAGAGGTCAGTTTTTAGCTATAAATGTACATATCCTTACCACCAATTGTTATTTTCTGGGTTTTGTTTTGCTGTTTTTATCTTAGCCATCCTGGTGGGCGTGAAATGGCATCTCATTGTGGTTTTGATTTGTGTCTTTCTGATGGCTAATGACACTAAGATCTTGTCATGTGTGGTGGCCACTTGATTGTTCTCTTTGGTGAAATGTCTATTCAAGTCTTTTGTCCATTTTATGATTGGGCTACTTATATTTTTGTTAGTAAGTTACTGAAGTTTTATATTTATTTTAGTATTAGATTCTTGTCAGATATATAGTTTTTGAAGATACTCTTTTGTCTGTAGCTTGTCTTTTGTTTGGCAGTCTTTTAATGAACACAAGGTTTCTATTTTTATAAGGCAACATTTATTTTGTTGTTTGCTGCTTTTACTTTTGTTATTATATTACTTAATCCATTATTGAAAGCTAGGATAGTGTTGTCCTTGTTCTTCTATGAATTTTATGTTTTCAGTTGGCACACTTTGGTGAATTCCAGGAACATTTAATAACAAACATTCTCCTAACAATACCAGTCAGTTAATCTCTAGGAACATTTATTTGGTGCCCACTAGAAGCAGACAAAGTGTGCCTGTATTTTCAATTGCCTCATATATATTGTGAAAGTTGAACAATGAATAAGAACTGAGAAGAATCTATGCATTTGAATTATGATGTTGGAAAAGAATATGACAATTACTATGGACTGCCAGAAAAGCAAACAGGTTTATGTTGGAAGAAATACAGCCAGATTATTCCTCTGTGTCTCAATGCCATCACCTCTGCCACCATCTCTGTTGTCACCACTTTTCTGGTTAGGATCCCCTGCTCCTCTCATTTTTTCCCTCTTGATGGTCTTAAGGTCCTCTGTCCCTGAAATGACAGATTAACTGCTCCCCGTGTTTTAGTTGCACTTCTTCTACACTTACAGTTGTGACAATCCCT
>NW_006408598.1:403862-405202 GCF_000296735.1 Chrysochloris asiatica
CTAGGTCAAATGAGTGCTGTCTGCAAGTTTGAGAGTTCTCGCATGCCTCGCCCATCTTCAGACCAGCCAGCTGCTTCATTCTTTACTCTAGCCCCCAGTGGCTAGGTCAGTGTTCTTGGGCTCGGGAGCTCACACGTCTCCCTAAACTTCAAACCAGCCAGCCCATCCTCCTCTTTCTCTTATGTCAAGGTCATCGGGCATCTATGGATACAGCCAGTCTCAGCCCACAGCTTCTTAGCTGGATTTCCCCACCTTCTACTGACAAGTTGACCAGGACTGTTGTCAGCAAACATACAAGACTGTTTGCATGTTCCCTTTGACTTTCAGTCTTAGAAAGGGGTTTACCCTGATGGGCTGACTTTTCTCGATTGATGGATCCAAGGCAAACAGCTTGCTTGATAGTGTCACAACCAATCAGTCTGGGGGCTTTTTGTTGTTGTTGTTTTTCTATCCCCATTGGTCTTTCTTTGAAGAAGCAGCTTCGGTTCCTCTAACCATTCTGGGTTGGTCTGCATGTCTTTTCAGTTGTGAGTGTCCCATCCCTGAAGGTTCTGGGTGGGGCTCAGGATTCCACCTAAGGCCCCATATTGCACCAAGGTATAATCCAAGGTATAGTCCTCCTATGAGATAATCCTATCAGTTACAGGCTGAAGACAGGCTTACAAGCTTTCTGTAATTATCTTCCCTAATATTCTTTCCTATTTTTATCCTACTTAAATGTCCATATTACACTAGTAAACAGGGGAACCCAATATCCCTAAAACAGTCAAGCACCATAACATAACATTATTACCCCTCCTTTATCATAGAGCCCAGTTGTTTCAAGGCTGTGCATATATCACATTCTATCTCTGTTTCATTTAGCCCATGAATACCTCCCAAAATCTTTCCCTATTATCCCTGTTCCTCCACTCCACCATTTCTTGTGCATTGTCTTCCCTCTCCTGCCCTCCTTGTTCCTCAAGTTATCACACATCTATTCCCTAACCTTTGAGCTACTGTCCCCTCCCTCCCACCCTAATAAGCCTCAAAGAATTATTCTTTTAGTATGAAAATCTTGTCTTAAGTTTTTATAATAATGGTCATATGCAATATCTGTCCTTTTATGCTTGACTAATTTCACTCAGCATATGTCCTCAAGATTCATCAATGTTATGAAGTGTTTTGTAGCTTCATCGTTATTCTCAAGGTAGCATAGTATTCCCTTGTGTGCATGTACCAAAGTTTGTTTATCCATTCTTCCATTGATGGGCACATAGCTTGTCTCTAACTTTTTGCTATTGTGAATAGTGCAGTGATGAACATTGGTAGGCATATATCTACTCACATTATGATTCATA
>NW_006408598.1:405452-406659 GCF_000296735.1 Chrysochloris asiatica
TGGTGTGGCACTGTGAGTTAATGCACTGGACTGTAAAGTTGCTTTGAACCACAAGATCGTTGGTTCAAGTTCACCAGCTGCTTCTTGGAAACCCTACAGGGTCTTTATGGGTTGGAATTGATTTGATGGCAAAAACAACAATGGCTAATGATCATGAACATTTCTTCATATGTTTATTGCCTGAATGTCATCCTTGGTGAAGTATCTATTCATAACCTGTGCACATTTTTAAATTAGGTTATTTGTCTTTTTCTTGTAGATGTGTTGTTGTTGTTGTTAGGTGCCATCGAGTGTTGTAGTTTGTTATAAATTTTAGAAGTTATTCCCTTGTCTGATATGTCATGGTGGAAAATTTTCCCCAGTCTATGGGCTCCCTTTTACTCTTTTGGTGAAATCTTTTGATGCACATATGCTTCTAATTTTTAGTAGGTCCCAGTCATCTATGTTGTTTTCTACTGTTTGTTTGTTTTTTGCCATCTATGTATGCCCTTAAGTTTGTCCCTATTTTTTCACTGATGATCATTATAGTTCTTTGACTTATATTTAGATCTTAAATCCATGTTGAGCTAGATTTTTTTATATGGTATGAGATATGGGTATTATTACATTCTTTTGCCAGCACCATTTGTTGAAGACACTATCTCTTCCCCATTTAATATATTTGGGCTCTTTGTCAAAAATCAGTTGACTGTATGTGGGTGAATTTACTTCAGGGTTCTCAATTGTGTTCCATTGACCTATGTATCTTTCACGGTACAAATACCAGGCTACTTTGACCACTGTGGCCATGTAGTAAGTCTTGAAATCATGAAGTGAGAGGCCTCCAACTTTGTTGCTTTGCTTATCTGAGGTCTCTTTCCCTTGCATATAAAGTTTGTGATCAGTTTTTCCATATCTTCAAAGAATGTTGTTGGAATCTGGATTAGGATTGCATTATATCTGTAGACTGCATTGGGTAGTATTGACATTTTCATAATGTTACATTACATACTTCTATCACATACTTCCATTTTTGTAAGTCTCTTTTGGTTTCTTATAGTAGTGTTTTGTAGTTTTCTTTATATAGGTCTTTTGTTTCTCTGGTTAGATTTATTCCTAAATATTTCATCCTTTGGGTGGCTATTGCAAATGGTATTGTTTTCCTTATTTCTTCTTCAGAGTTGTCTTTATTAGTATATAGGAATCCAACTGATTTTTGTATGTTGAT
>NW_006408598.1:408760-410030 GCF_000296735.1 Chrysochloris asiatica
ACCTCATGATCCAAGGGTCAATTGAGCAAGAAGACATAACCATAATAAATATCTACACTCCCAATGCAAAAGCACCAAGTCACACGATGCAGACCTTACTAGAATTGAAGAAAGAAACAGATAAATCTAAAATTATAGTGGGAAATTTTAATACCACACTTTCAAAAAGGGACAATATAAACAGAAAGGAACTCGACAAAGTACAGAGGAACTAAACAGAATAATCAACCAACTTGTCCTCATAGACGTGTACACAGCATTCAACCCAACAATAGTACAATATATGTTCTTCTCCTGTGCAAATGAACATTCTCCAGAATTGACCATGTGTTAAGTCATAAAGTAATCCTCCATAAATTGACAAACATCAAAATACTACAGAGTATCTTTTCAGACCACAATGCTATAAAACTAGAAATCAACAACAAGAAGACTAAAGAAATAAAGTCGATTATATGCAAACTGAACAACACCCTGCTGAAAAGCGACTGGGTAAAAGAAAAAATTAAATGTGAATTCATAAGGTTCCTAGAAACAAACTAGAATGAAAATACAACATGACAAAACCTTTGGGACATGGTGAAAGCAGTGCTGAGAGGACAATTTATTGCGATAAATGCGCACATCCCAAAAGAAAAAAGAACCATAATTAACACAACAGCTCCAACAATTAGAAACTGACCAACAGTGGGAACCTACAGTCAGCAAAAGAAAAGAAGTAATAAACATAAAAGCAGAAACAAATGATATGATCCAAAGCCGGCCTGGTGCCTAGAAAGAAGGCAAGTAAGTGTGTCTTGACTCCAGTCGCCCATAGGACTGATACTTCCATGCAAGGCTCCTGTCCATGCATGACTCTGAGGATCCAGGGAGCTGGAAGGAAGCCCTCTGCTCCTGGGGCCCTGATGCTGCCCAAGAGGTGGCGAACTTCTTCCTGGCCCTGAGCCCAGTGGCAACCAAGCCACTTACAGCAGAGCCAGCAAACAGCACTGTGCACCCCAGAGTGTGGCTACCAGACTCACCAGGGGTGGAGTTTCCAGATGGCCAGCGAGGTGGGTCTACTGTACTCCCCGCGGGAGATATGCGGCCAAAGTGGGGTGCTCTGCAAGCTGCGCATGGCCGGCCGCTGCACTTGCTGTCCAAAGCTCTGTTCCTGTCACCCACAACCTTCGCCCATGGGGCAGCTGAGAGCCGAGCGAAGCAGGGGGTACGCGCCCAACTAGTGCCAGCATCCAGAAGCTGAGACTCTGCTGTGTGTCCAAAGGTCAGT
>NW_006408598.1:433988-451184 GCF_000296735.1 Chrysochloris asiatica
AAGACCACACAGCCTTTGGTGTGGATTGCATCTCAATGTAAAGAAGACAAAAATCCTCACCACTGGGAAAATAAACCACATATTGCTGTTAAATGACATCAGATTGGTTCTTACTCATAGAGACCCTGTATAGAATTTCCAAGGAGTAGCTGGTGGATTTGAAGTGCCAACCTTGTGGTTAGCAATCCAGCGCTTATCATACTGTGCCACACCAAGACACTGTAGATACATATACAAAGGGGGAATACCAATAAACCTATCAGACATGAATTTACCAGTCTCTTCTATAATAACTAAATCACAGACCTCTTTTGTGCTCACACGAGTGAGCATACGAACTCATACAAACAAGCACCTGCCCTATCTTTATTATATGCATGATCTCTATTTCTTGCTTGCAGACACATGTGTGCACCCACATGTACACCCATACATCTAGCTCTCAACTATGTGGTTATAAATTAAATAGAATATTGATCCAACCCATTCTGTGACCTATAAAAAGAAAAACAGAATTAAGCTTATTTCTTACCTCCTGTTTCTATAATGTAGATTTCTTACTTCTAAACTCATACTTACTTAAATTACGTTTATAATCAGCTTTCATTGTATATTGTTGTTGTTGTTAAGTACCGTGGAGTCAGTTCCAACTCATAGTGACCCTACAAATGGTTTCCGAGGCTGCAAATCTTTACGGGAGCAGAACTCCTCATCTTTCTCCCGTGGAACCACTGGTAGTTTCGAAATGCCGACCTTGAGGTTAGCAGCCTGATCATAAGCTACATAAATGCAGGTGACTGTTTAGCACTATATGCCCTATGTTCTTAAAAAGTTATCTAGCTTTATGCTCATCTTACTCATCTGGTATGAGTGGCAACAATGTCAATTTCTTTTCTTTTACTTTATTGTCAGTAATTTTCTGAAAGCAGTGGTTGTGTGCTGTGGAGTAGGTTCCAATTCAGAGTGATCCTGTATAGAGTTTCCAAGACTGTAAATCTTTATGAAAGCAGAAAGCCTCATCTTTCTCCCTTCTAGTAAAACTTGTAGATTTGAACTGCTGACTTGTGGTTAGCAACCCAATCCATTGTGCTAACAGGGCTCCTTCCCGAGAACAAAAAAGGAGTAGAAAGTAGCACTTAAAAATTCACTTGCAAGATCCTAATATCTTTTGAAAGACTGAAAATAATTTTGGTTAGTCGGCAACATCTTGGCATTATCAATTAGCTAAAACATATTTTTGCTCCGGAGTTAACTTGTTCTCATTATCCAGGCTACCTTTCTCACTTTGATAAGCTTATTAGTTTATGCTCATGATTGCAAAGAATGTAACTTAATGTTAAGACAGCAGAAAACAAAATAAAGAAAATAAATTTACTTAACTGCATGCATGGAGCACTTGTCTTCATTATCATTTACTTCCATAAATATGGTTGGCCTAGAGTTAACTACAGTTCTGAAAGCAGAACACTCACAATGTAATTACTTCATAACAGAATAATGTATTGAGTGGATAGCTATATTGTCTAGCTTCAGAAACTCACCCACTCCACCTAATTACAGTAGAAGGAGCTGATGGTTGATCAGGGGAAGTCACAACTTCAATATTTCCTAGGGTCTGGAACTTTGGGGACCAGGAAAATCAAGTCAGAATCATTTGTCTCATTTTAGTAAGTAACACATACATACAACTCTATTTTTTCAGAGCAACTATATTTTCTGCATGCAAAAAAGCCATTCTACAGAGAAAGGGAAGCAGAAAACCCAAATAGATTGCAAGAGTCTCAACTATGTTCAGTTCCTAGTTACTATTATTCCCAAAGTCTTGCTTATATTCCTGCCTTCATTATGCCTTGATAGTGGTGATGGTTGTGTGTCACGGAGTCATTTCTGATTCATATTTAGGCTGTGTTTTAAGGTTTTAGAGGATGTAAATCTTTCACCTTTCTCCCATGCAGTGGCCGGCTGGTAGATTCGAACTGCAGACTTTGCAATTAGCAGTCCAACTTGTAACACACTAGACTACCAGGGTTCCTTTCCTCATGTCTTCGTTATGCTGAAATATGTACCAGGATAATTCTTTTGATCTCCTTTTCACTTGAACTATTTGGAATTGGATTCTGTTGCTTGCAATTGAGACTTCAGACTAATACACAGGGCCAGGCTACCTTTGGATGATAAAGGAAGCTATTAAGCCATCTGTTAGTGAGTGGAAAGGGCAAAGCATAGGAATATTCTGCTTCATTATAACAAACATAATTGTAAAGTAAATGCAGCTGTAAAAAAATAATCCCTATTCTTTCATTGAGTCCATCCCTAAAATGATTGTAGTTTAAATGAGAATACTAGTTAGAGTCCTGGTGTGGCACTGAAGGATAAGCACTACAATGCTAACTGTAAAGTCATTGATTCAAACTCACCAGCCAGCTGCTCCTCAGGAACCCTAATACAGGTCGGTTGAGTGTTGGATCCAACAAGACAGCACTTAATAACCACTTAGAAAGTCATGTCAACACAGTGTAGTAAGTGCTTCACACTATATATTTGCATCCTAAAATATATCTGGAGTGGCATTGGGTCTTAGAAGCTGTGGGAGCCAAACTGTGTATAGAAGTTTGAAGGATAAGGAAGAGATGACTGCAGGAAATAGGAGGAGGAACATTCTAAGCAGCTCACAGTCAATGCAAACTCAAGGGAAAAACAGGCAACAAGTGTTTCCTGGACAGTTGTCTGCAGGGTTTGCTGTGCTATCCCTCTGTCTTTAAATATTTTTCAACAGCTTTCCATTTATATATCTTTTTCCAAATGATTTCCTCTCTCTACACTAATCAACTAGCCCAAATAAAATTCCTTTTCAATAGCAAAACGCATATTTCCCCTTAATTGGCAAATGCTTTGTTCTAAAACGACTAAATAAGAAGTTCCTTTAAAAAGAATTGCAGAAAATTACATTTAAGACTCAATCCCACAAAATACCAACCAAAAAAAAAAAAAAAGGAATAAACTATTTTCTGTATTAAATTTCTCTTTCAATGCAGATTGGATATATTTTCATTTGCCTTTATGTTCTTATTTTCATAACACATATGTAGGTAAGTAGGTTGAATTTGGTACTATTGTTATGTCCAGAATTCGGGGTCCCCAAAGACCACCCAGGAGCCGTGTACCAATGTAAATACATAAGGGTTGTTTATTCAAGCTCAAGCCAGGTCTCTAACCTCATCCGATGCAGCGGAATAGGGAAAGAGCCCCGAACTTATTGTCTGCAGGGTTTTTATAGAGTTTTCAAACAGCTCAGGTTTCCCAGCTTTACAATCTTTGGATTGGTTAACAATTGGCAAACTATGAGATGTTACAGTTTAATTGGTCAGGACTGGTGGTCTTTGTTCTTAGGCTAGGGTAAAGGAAAACATCTGGCCTCTGGCCTTGAGCTGCCTGGCTATTTATACATATATCATTTTCTTGGAGCTAGAGGATGTGCTAAAGCTTATATACGAAATGGATTCTTCTCTTTGGTCCTACACTATGAACACCAAACTGAAGATCTAATAATGCCAGATAAAGACTATCTCCAGTTTGTGGTTAGGTTTGTTGTTGTTGTTATGTGCCGTGGAGTCAGTTCCGACTCATAGCAACCCTGTACAGGGTTTCTGAGGCTGTGAATCTTTACGGGAGCAGAAAGCCCTATCTTTCTCCCGCAGAACAGCAGGTAGTTTCAAAATGGTGACCTTACGGCTCACAGCCCAATTCGTAACCACTACGCTACCAGAGCTCCTTGTGGTTAGGTTTAGAATGCTTAATTATGTAATAAATAATTACCTTTTTTAAAACATGTAATTTTCTTTAGAGGAACCATGGTGGTTCCTCTAAAGAACAGCTAAGGACTGGTTGTTAATCAAAAGGTAGGCAGTTCAAACCTCCCAGTTGCTCCATGGGAGTAATACATGCCAATCTGCTTCTATACAGATTAAAAAAAAAAATTTTAGGTGCTGTAATATTTATGATTCTGTGTCAACTTGACAAGACCAGGACTTCTAGTGGTTTTGCAGTTGAGATGTGCATATTCACATGGTAATGAAACCTAATGCAGACATAGTTAACTCAATGATGGTTGGCTATGAGCAATCAATCAATTGAAAGGATCTTTCCTTGGGGTTACGGCCTGCTCCCAATTTAGTGGACATGTGAAGAAGGCTCTCTCTCTTCCATTGGGGACCTGGGACTCTAATTTTAAGCCATTTCCTTGATATAGATAGATAGATAGATAGATAGATAGATAGATAGATAGATAGATAGATAGAGATAGATAGATAGACAGATAGATAGATACGCACACACATACATACATATGTTTCACTGGTTTTGCTTCTCTAGAAAACAAAGCTTCTACAGAGAAACAAAAACACAAAGAAGAGTTCTCTAAATTGGTTCTCAAATCTGACTAATTTTAAAATCACTGTGTGGAGGCATGTTTGCCTTCTACTTAATAGGTTTCCGCCTTGGGCTGATTTTGAGGTTGGCTTACTTTCCCCCTTGTAAAGTCACAGAAAGTTCTATATACTACCCACTTGGTTTAAGCAGTAGGCATCAGGGACTGAATTCATTGCAAGGGCTCCAGAGTCATGGCAGTACACAGTTTTATAACAGAAAGATAACAGAAAGAATGAAGGGGCATGGGAAGTACTTTAGTTGAGGGCAGAAAAGTTGCAGTTGCCTGGAGCCAATATCACCACCTGATTAAACAGAAAGGCTGATAGAGAGCCAGGGCTTACTGGATCCACCCTGCCAGAGGCCCAAGGTTATATGTATATGAATTAAGTGAATCCAAGGGAAAAGTAAAGATCGAAGTTGAGTGTTTTTAAAAGATTTATGTGCATGCCTTTTGGATATCGTTTTATCCTGCCTATCAGACATACATGTATGATGTAAATGAATATTGGGAATTATAATTACAGACAGTTGTAAGCCACCTTCAGCCTGTACTTAATTGGATTTGCTAAAAGGGGAGTTAGAATTTTCCCAGAAAAAAAAAAAAAGGCTTCTTGTTAAGACTTTGGAGAGTATGAGGCCTTAGGTGAAATACTGAGCTCCAACTAGAACCTTCAGAATTGGGATGTTTGCATTTAAAAAGACATGCAGACAAACCCTTAACTGCTGGGGAAACAGAGGATTCAACATTGAAAGAAAGCAGAGAAAAAATATGAACTCGATTTTTTAGTTTCAAGCAAACTTTACATTAGAGGCATCAAGACAAGGAAAGTCTCTGCCCATCTGAGAAAACCCCTCCTAGAACTGAAAGTTAAAGAGCTCTGGTAGTGAAGTGGATATGAGTCAGGCTGCTAACCTCGAGATCAGCAGTTTGAAACTACCAACTGTTCTGTGGGAGAAAAAGACACTTACAGCTTCAGGAACCATATACATACAGTGTCGCTTTGAGTCGGAACCAACTCCACAGCAAATAACCAACCAATGTGATGGCTGGAACTGTGGTTGACTTGGCAAGAACAGACCAAATGATGTTGTTAAGTGCCAGTGAGCTGATCCCAACTCACAGCAACGATATGCACAACAGAACAAACAAAATACTGCCTGGTCCTATGCCATCCTCACCATTACTGTTAAGCTTGAGCCTATTGCTGCTGCAACTGTGCCAATCCATCTCATTTGGGATCTTCCTCTCTTTTGCTGACTTTCCACTTTATTGTTGTTGTTGTTAAGTCTGTCGAGTAGGTATGGTCTCAGAGACACTTTATGAGGTTTCCAAGGAGCAGCACTGACCCTGTGGTTCAAACCGACCTTGTGGTCTAGTGCTCCACTTTACCTATCATATCCTTCTCCTGGTTCTAATCCCTCATGACAGTATGTCTGAAGTATGAGAAACAAAGTCTTGCCATCCTGGCTTTTAAGGAACAGTCTGCAAATATTAGTGGTTTCCTTCTTACTTCGCTTTCTAACCACCCATAAATTATCTCTTCTTCCTTGGAATTCTCTATAATGACATTAATTTGTGTGTCTTTCTTATTTTCCTCCCTAGCCTAAACCTTTCTCAAGGACAATTTCTTAAAGTAAGTCAGATCATGAGGTTCCTCTCTTCAATACACCCATTAGTTCCCTATCTCATTCACAAACAAAGTTCCTACTAAAATTGACTTAAAAAATGATCTGGACTTGTTCTTTTTGCCCTCATCTCACTGCACTTGTTAATGGATCGCTCATGCTAAGTACACATCAACTCAGAGGCTTTACAATTGCAGTCAGTTCCCTCTACCTGGAATGATCTTTCCTCAAATACTCTCAAGCTTTTTTTTTTTAGGTCTCAACTCCAATGACATCTTCTCAATAAGACCTTTTCATCAGATCATCTCATTTAAACTTGAAACCTCAATATTCCTTTAATTTCTGTGCTTTCGACACTCCCTTCCAGCTATTGTTTTCACCATCTATTCTATATTTTGCTTGTTAATATATGTACCCTTCTATCCCCACTAGAATATAAGATCTAAATGTGTAAGTGTATTTTATCTACTTTGTTCACTCATATGTAACACTGTTGTTGTTAAGTGTCGATTAATCAGTTCTGACAGGTGGAAACCTGGACAGAGTTTCCAAAGATAAGATGGTGGGTTTGAAATGCCGACCCTGTGGTTCACAGTCCAGTCAGTGCAGATCCTACAGCACCACACTAGTAGTCCATTACTACTTAAATATGAGGATGAATTAAAAATAATCTGTACTCCAGTTATATTAAAATGTCTGTCCACTTTCACAGCTGATAACAACACTGAGCATGTGTGTGAAATGATTCTGTGGCAAGTGACAGTGGATCATGTGAGAAATCAATTGCAAATCAGCCATGGCTCTGTCTATGAAATAATCCATGACTTTTGAAAAGTGTGTGAGATGGGTACTGAAACAACTCACAGAAGAACATAAACAAAAGCGTTTGAACACCTGTAAACAAAATTTAGACCAACACTCAAAGCAAGGTCAATGTTTCTTTAAAAAATATATCACTATGAGTCTGAGAGTAAGCAGCAGAGTAGGGAATGGAAACATCTTCAATAGCCAACCAAGAAACAATTCAAAAATCAACCATCAGCTGGACAATTGATGCTTATAGCTTTTTGGGATTCACAAAAGCCAGTACTGGAACACTATCAGGAAAAAGGTTCAACAATCAACAGTGCTCATTACAGTGAGATGCTCACTGAAGAGATGAAACTTCCAATTAAACACAGAGGACTGCTATCCAAAGACCTTGTGACCTTACATGACAATGCATGTCCACACACTTCTGTCCACACTGTTGACACTTTGTGGATAACTTTGTTTTGAGGTGTTAAAGCATGCTCCCTATGTCCTAATCTTGCTCCACCAGACCATGGTTTCTTCTACTAACTGCGCTGATTTTGTATATGCAAATAAATTTTCAAAACTCATAACTTCAAATACTATAATTGCAATTGCATTTGAGACATAGATAGATAAACATACATTAACAGAAACTTTTGAAAAACTGCTCTAATTCAGTATTCAATATACAGACATTTGAATTTATCTGAAACATTCACACACAAAAAAAGGTTTTCTCAAAGGGAACTTTTAAAAAATGGTAAATGTGCAAATAAACAATTATCAAAAGTAAAGAGTTAATAATTTTTCTGCTAAGATACTATCTTTTTTCTTTAAAATAAGTATTTTAAGATTTAGTGCCTGAGCTCATTTATCTCTGAGATTAGTTTATGTTCTTAGAAGTGTGATTTTAATTTTTTTCTTTACTTTCATATTTTAAGAATTCTAATGAAATAACCAAAGCAGGAAATAACCACAAATAATCAAGACTGATACTCCACCATGAAATTTCAATGGAATTACTACAGATAAATAATAAAGATGTCAATGTAGCACCACAGCATGAAGCATCAAGAAAAAAAAAGAAAAGGAATAAAAAAGACACATTCATTCGAGTTCACTGCCACTCAATGACTGAATGAAACAGAGCAAAAGATAAATGCACAAAACAATCTGCTGTATTAAGTGAAATGGAATGAGAAGCACTTTAATTGGATAAAATTTAGTAGCTAAATTACAAATACCACATAAATAAGTAGCTCTAAATTATGTGTTTTTCAGTTAAATAATGACTTTAATAAAAGAGATGAAAATGTAGGCTGTGTTGTTTTTTCTGCTTGTCAGAATCTCATTAGCATTTAAATTTAAATTCTACAAGTGCACTCAAATCTCTCATTTGAACAGTTGGCCTAACTCAAAACACTGCCTTATTTGTTAAAAAACAAAAACAAAACTTAAGGCAAATGAGTCAATTCACAATATCTTGCAATGTTATTTGAATGGATGAAAACAATGTTGTTATTTTAGTGTTGTATAACAGCAGGAGTTTCCATGTGTAGGAATTGAAAAGGTTTAGATAACACTGTCCAAGAAATATAGTTTTTGTTAAAAATTTCCTGAAAGGCATGAATTTCAGTGCTAACGCTGTATTTAAAATATTTCATATACAAAGTTAATATGTGAACTCATTAATTTATCTTTATTATAAGTTTAGGACTGATATCTAAAAAAATAATGATAATATATGTCTCACTAGACATGACACTTCTAAATTCTTTGACTGTACAAGGTGCCCTATTATACTATTATACAATTTTAAAAAGAAAAAAGAAAAACACAGGGAAAAAAATTCAGTCATTTAATAATAACTCTACAATTTTATTATACATAAGAATACTATAGTAGTCCTGGTATGGTGCTGAAGAATAAGCATTGAATCACAGGGTTGGTTTGAATCGCAAGTTGGCAGTTCTATCAGTTGCTCCTTAGAAACCCTACATAGTGTTGTTATGAGTTGGAAGTGATTTGAAGGAACTGAATACCACCACCAACAAAAATAACTCAAGGATCTTTTAAAATGCATATTTCCAGAGTCTAGTTGCAGAAATTCTAATTTATAGATACCCACCCACTGCCATCAAATCAATTTCAACTCATAGTGACCCTATATAAAGTTACTGGCACTGTAAATTGTTACAGGAATAAACAGTCTCATTGTTCTCCCACGTAGCAGCTGGTGGGTTTGAACCACTGACCTTGTTGGACAGTAGTTCAATACCTAACCAAGAGTGTCATAGAAAGGGAACCGAATAAGAATGTTTAATATATCACCAGTGATTTTGATAGGTGCTCTAAAGATTATAATTTGAGACTACCTCATAGGGTAACAGAGTCCTGGTATAGCGCTGTGGGTTAATGAGTTGGACTGCAAGGTCGGTTTGAACTGCAAGGTCAGTGGTTCAAGCTCACCAGCTGCTCCTGGGAAACCCTAAACAGGGTAACTCTCAGTCAGAACGGAGTCAACAGTACATAAAAACAACAACAACATAGGATAACATGGAGTAGTAATGCAGGATAAGCACTGGATCGCAAGGTCAGTTTCAACCACAAGGTGGGTAGTTCAAACTTAACAGCTGCTCCTAGGAAACCCTACACAGGGTCACTATGGATTGGAATGGACTCAATGACACTTAACAGATACACAATATATATATACATACAACAATATAGGGTAACATAAGATGACCTTATGTGTCAGCTTGAGGACTAAGGTACACCTGACCCAAGCCATGGTATTTTCAATAATCTCATATGCATGCGAAAGCTGGACAGTGAATAAGGAAGACCATAGAAGAATAGACGAATTTGAGTTATGGTGTTGAAGGAGAGTGTTGAAAGTGCCATGGGCTGCCAAAAGAACCAATAAATTCATTTTGGAATAAGTGCAGCCAGAGTGCTCCTTGAAGGCCAAGATGGCCAAACTTCATCGCTCATACTGCGGACATATTGACAGGAGGGACCAGACACTGGAGAATGATATCATGTTTGGTAAGGTGGATGGTCAGAGAAAAAGACCCCCCCCCCCCATGAGACGGATTGGCCAAGTGGCAGCATCAATGGACTTAAGTGGGGAAACAGTAGAGAGGTTGGCCCAGGATTGGGCAGTGTTTCGTTCTGCTGTGCATAAGGTCCCTGTGGGTTTGTAACAACTCAACGGCACCTAACAACAAGAACAAGATGACCTTTTAGTGTAGTGGATTACGAGCAGCACTGTTAACTTCAAAGTCAGTAGTTCGAACCTACAAGCCACTCCTCGGAAGAAAGATGAGACTTTTTGCTCCATAAAAATTTACAGCTTTGGAAACCCTCCTGGGTTGCTGAGTCAGAATTGACTTGATGGCACACAATCACCACCATCACCATAGGATAGCACAGGATATAGTTCATACACTTTAAACTGACCGTCTTCCTTAAACTAATTTATTTCACCATCCAACCATATTCCTTTGGAGAAAACTACACAATTTTGAATCTGGACTTCCTAAGTCCTTTATATGACAATCTGTGTAAAGACCACCTGAAGGTCATTTCAGCAAAGACCAATATGTTATGGAACAGAGGCAACAAATAATAGGTGTTGACCTTAATCTAGACCTCAGAATCAGAGCAATAATATGTGAGGCATTCCCAACAGGTGGGTATAACACAGCGAGACTAAGAACAGGTGAAACAGACTACTTTTCAAGACAATTGGTCACCAAAGAGTTCACTGAGGTCCACTTAGAGAAAGGGTTCCATCTTAAAAACAAATATATTTAACACAAAATTAATGGTTATTATAATTGTGCTAACTTTTGGAGCAAAAAAAAAAGTAATTACCATATTTTTATACCAATGGTGCATGTGTTATACATTTTTTTTTGCCAACCATGCATTTACAAAAATACCTTGTGGGAGGAGGGTGCAGTTGGCAGAGCATATTAAATGCATTATAATATGGTATAAGCTTTTGGTTGATCTAAAATTACTTCATGATAAAATGCTATAGCATCTTTCAATTCATATTTAATTCCTAAAACACAGAAACACTCATATTCAAGAGATTCATTATTTTAACAAAGCAGTTAATCTAATTCATTTCATTCCAATCACTTTCTTTTACAATGTATATATAGGGGGCAGGAGAAGCAGAGAAAGGTAGGAGAGGCGCCTCAACAGAGGCGTGGAAAAACCAGAGAAGGCAATTTCCCAGAGCAGCTCCAAAGTTTTAGATCTAGTATAAGGTGCTGGGTGCCCGTTTCCCAAACCCACCACTGAAGAAATCTGACTGTGGAAGGAAAATACGACCATTGCTTAATCGATTGGGAAGCTCCTTGCAAGGCCCCTTGGCCTGGGCAGAGATCAGAGGGTGGGGCCACAGCCAGGCTGATACAGTGATACAGCACACACACAAAAAACAATTTGTTTGCTTCTTATAACATTCTGACTATGGGAGCCAGCCCTCAAGTTGACCTGGGCAGGATCCTTTATTCCTGCCTTACCTAGCAAGAAAAAGCAGGTCTGGCCATACAGCAAAACCCTATTTGTACCTTGTAAAATCCCAACATAAAAGGCAAGAGCCAACACCAACTACTATATACATGGATACAGCTATTTTGAGAATTTCACTGTGGATACACAGATACCTAACTAATCTTCACAGATAAAAATAGTGAACAATCTTTCTCCCATTCGTTTCTCAATATCTATCTGCATACCTCCACAGTGGTGACTAGAGGAGGGGCCAGAGAAAGTAGACACTCTCACCCACCGCTGGAGGTTTCTACTGTGCACACACACTTATATGCATAGCAAAGTCTACTGGAGAGTCAGCTATGGTTTAATTTTTGTTTCTGAATGGTGGTTTTTGTCTCTGCTTTTATATTGTTTCTGTTTTTGGTCTTTTTTTGTATCACTTCTTTTCTGGGGTTGGGAGCTTTCTCTCCTATCTTACCCAAGAAGAGACAGCATTTGTGCCCATATAGCCAAGCAGTAAGCACAACCCATAATATCTCACCATCTGAGCAGGAGCCAATACCAGCTGTTAGGTATTACACGTGAAAAGGAAAGCCTAGCTCCAGATCACATCCACCAGGAGACACTCAGTAAGCTTTAA
Organism: Chrysochloris asiatica; assembly: GCF_000296735.1. Classification (NCBI taxonomy): domain Eukaryota; kingdom Metazoa; phylum Chordata; class Mammalia; order Afrosoricida; family Chrysochloridae; genus Chrysochloris; species Chrysochloris asiatica. The sequence goes on from NW_006408598.1 coordinate 445,993, forward strand.
AACACAGAAACATACATTCATTTAATCATTAAAACCCCACCTAAATACTGAAAATTTCCAAGAAAAAAAAACAAAAGATCTCAGCACATGTGCAAAAACAGAAAAGAGTAAATGAGACAAATGAGCTGGAGGCAGACATAGACTTCCCAGTACAAGAAGAGCAGACTTTGGATCTGCCTGCGAAGGAATTCAAAAGAATGACATGGAGACAAATCCAAAAGCTCCACAGATGAGTGGAGGGAAATAAGGAAGAAGTCAGGAAAGTGTTACAGGAGCAATCAAAGAAGATAGATATAGCATTAGAAACTATTCAAAACCTGCCAAAAGAGGTCCAGATAATTAATAACAAAAATATCAAAAATGCACAATACAATGAAAGGGCAAAAGAGTAGAACTGAAGAGATGGAAGCCAGAACCAGCAAGTTGAAAGATAAATCTTGCAATACTGCTAAGATAGAAGAGCAAGCAGAAAAAAGGATTTAAAAAATCTGAAGAGAGTCTAAGATTCATGTTGGATAACATTAAGAATAACTTAAGAATTATTGGCATTCCAGACAGGAAGAATCTCAGAAGTCCACAGAGGAGATAGTTGAGGAGCTTCTCAAAGAAAATTTCCCTAACATCTTGAAGGATGAAAAGATATGCACTCAAGAAGCTGAACGAACCCCAAGAAGGTTAGACCCCAAAACAAAATCACCAAGACATATAATCAAGCTCTCCAAAATCAAAGACAAGGAGAGAATCCTAAAAGCAGGCAGATAAAAGAGAAGTTTTACCTGCGAAGGCAAGCAAGTCAGATTAAGCTGACTTCTCAGCAGAAACCAAGAAGGCAAGAAGGCAAAGACAAAAGGAAAAAAACTGCCAAGCAAGAATCGTCTACCCAGCAAAACAGTCAATCAAATACGATGGTGCAATCAAAACATTCCAGGATAAACAGAAGCTAAGAGACTTTATCAAAGCCAATCCAGCACTTCAAAACATCCTCAAGGGAATTCTTTGGAATGAAAACAAACAAGAACAGACAACAACCAGAGACTGACAGATGTGGCAACACCACCTGGAACTCAGTCAACAGATAACAGAGTTCAGAACAGAACAAAACTACAACAAAGATACATTGGTCAATGGAACAGAATTTAGAATCCAGAAATTAACTCATCCACATATAGCCAACTTATTTTCGACAAAGTGCCTAAGCATATTGCATGGGGAAGAGATAGTCTCTTCAAGAGATGGTGCTGAAGAACTGGAAAGTGATATGCAGAAGACTGAATCAAGACATTTAGCTCACCCCTTATACAAAAACCAACTCAGCATGGATTAAAGACCTAAATGTAAATCCCAGAATTATAAAGGCCATCTACTGAAACATAGGGAGCAGTGACTGGTCCCTTTTGACAATATGTCCAAAGTATGAGAGACAAAGTTTGGCCACCTTGGCCTCCAAGGAACACTCTGGATACACGTCTTCCAACACAGATCTGTTGGTTCTTTTGGCATCCCATGGCACTTTCAATATTCTCCTCCAATACTATAACTCAAACGCATCAATTCTTTTATGGTCTTCCTTATTCATTGTCCAGCTTTCATATGTATATGAGGTTATTGAAAATACACTAGCCATTAGAGAGATGCAAATCAAAACAACAATAACAGCCAAGATAAAAAAAAGTAGAAGACAATAAATGCTGCTGAGGATGCAGAGAGAGTTGCACCCTCATACATTGCTGGTGGGACTGCAAAATGGTCCAGCCACTCTGGAAAACAATATAGTACTTTCTCATAAGGTTGGAAACAGAAATACCTTATGATCCAGCAATTCATCTACTTGGTATTTATCCACAAGAAATACGAGCTATAACACGAGTAGATGTACGCACACCAATGTTCATAGCAGTACTTTTATAATAGCATAAAAGATGGAGACAGCCTAAGTGCCCATCAATGGAAGAATGGATAAACAAACTGTGGTACATACACACAATGGAATATTATGCTACATTGAAGAATAACAAGGAAGCTGAAAGCGACCACATAACATGGATGAATCTTGAGGACATTATGTTGAGTGAAATTAGTCACAAAGGAGAAATACTGCATATAACCATTATTGTAAAAGATTAAGAAAAAGCACCCACACTAAAAGGGGGGAAAATTCTTTACTGGTTACCGGGGTGTATGGGGTGGAGTGAGGGAAGGGAGGAGAAAGTGGAGCACAGGGTAGGGAATAGACACAGCATAGTTTGTGTGTCTGGTGGGGAGGGGGGGAATGAACCAGAGGGGGGAGGTGAATGGAAGAACAAGGTGAATGGGAGAACAGTTAGGCAGGTTTGCATGGGCTAATTGGGACAGAGGTAAATAATGATGTATACAACCCTGTAACAACAGGACTCTGGGATACAGGAATGGTTTGAATGGGTAAAAGGCGGGACACAATGTTAAGATGCTTGGCCGTATTTTGAATCTTGGCTTCCAGAAACATCACCATAGAAAGCTTGTAAGTCTGTCTTCAGCCTATAACTAATTAGAATAACTAAAATGGGGCTAGAACTTGCCCAGTGAAGGAGGCTCTCTGTGGAGCCTCTACATTGCATAAGACCATAGGTGGAATCCTGATCCCCAACCACAGTCTTCTGAGGAGGGAAATTTTCAACTGAAAGGACAAGCAGAGCAGCCTGGAGTGGCTAGAATAACAGAAGATACTTCTTAAAGCAAGACCAACAGGAAAAATGAAAAACAATAACAGCAGTCTGAATGACTACTATAATAACAAGCAAGTTGTTCGCCTAGGAGCCATCAAGGCAAGTGGTTGTGTCCCCTCAGGGCAAACCCCCTTGCAAGACTCAAGGGGAATACACTGCAGGCATGTGGTCTTGCTGCTGACCACATTGGTCACCGATAAGGGGAAGTAGGGAAAAACAGCAATGAAGTTGTAAGCAGAGTCTGACCACGTTCAACAGACTCCTGTCAACATGGGTTGAGGTCTGGTTGGCCAGCAGAATGGCAAGCCCTAGGGACTCCAAGGCCCAGAGACAGGGATATCGCCACAGAGGACTAGAGTGGAGAGTGCAGCATCCAGCTGATATGAAGAGAGGGGAGAAGCACAACAACAACCATACTTGCAGATAGTACCCACTTGACCTGATACAATGGCTGGATGATCAGAACTCGACTAGAATTAGAACAATGAGGAAAAAAAGAGCGATCCACTATTATTTGATGAACTTGACCGATAATTGTGTCTGTAGTAGCTCAAAGGAGGGAACAAATCTTCACAGCAAGGATCATTCCCACCCCTTCAGTACACAGGGTTGACAGGGATGGGCAACTTAGACATTGGCTACCCCAAATGGGGAAGGGGGAATACAAATGCAAGAAGTGACTGGCTTACAAGCTTTCAAGAGGGGCCCTAGTTCCAGAGGGTGCAGGGGAAGGTACACTCTCCTCTGAGTGGTTTCCAGGGGCTGATGAAAGGAGATGGGCATAAGACTCATGTAGTTCAATAGTGAATAATTGCTATCAGGAATGACTGTGAGTGTTGTAAATGTAAAGGTAGACATTTTGTAACAAAAGGAGGGGAGTGGTTGATTTTGCAGTCCAGGAGCGGAGGTCCATGGGACCATCAAGGGAGAAGTGTGGAGTGCAGGACCCTATCCAGATAAGCAGCTATTCCAGAGATGGAGGGAGAGATGATGACATGGAGAGATGGAGCATCTGGGGACTCTGGACTCAGGGAGGGAGAGAGTCTATGTGTTGACGCCCAGGGGGCAGGCTTGCAGGGTGTACCCTTTGGTTGTTTGATGATGCATGCAGGGGAGTGTAACCATTGCAATGAAATGAAATAAGACACAATGAATGTAAAGCTAATGTTTCCCACATCATCTATCACACAATTCACAATAAAAACTTTTAAAAAGATGTGTATATATTATTGTGTTTTCAGTGAAAGTTTACACTGTAAACTTATGTTCCGAACTAATAATTTCTATACATACTGTGGAGTTGCACTGTACTACTAACCACACAAGTTCAGCAGTTCAAACCCACCAGCCACTCCTACGGTAGCTATGCATTGGAAAGGACTCAATAACGCTTAACAACAACAACACGCATACTTTCAGTAAAACTAGTTACAATTTTCGTATCATGTCAACATTCTCATTATGTCAGTTTTGATTGTTCTGTTTCCACAAATCTAGCTTTCCTGCCCATCTTTCCATCCCAATGTTCTTACTTCTGCTTTAGGGTAAATGTTGGTTATTTGGTCTTATACAGATTTTGTTTAAGGAGCACTGTACTCACAGCCATGCTGTAGGATCAGCACTGGATGTGAACCACAAGGTCAGCAGTTTAAACCCACCAACTGCTCCTAGGAAACCCTATACAGGATCGCTATAAGTCAGAACTGGCTCAATGGCACTTTACAACAACAATCTGTTTTAACAGAAAGGTGATCACTGGGAGTGGTTTCAGTTCAATGTCTAAGGGGTATCCCAGGGTTTTTATTTAGGGGATTCGCCTAGATTCCCATTAAGTCTGGCTTTTGTTTTGTTTTATTTTTAGCGAGAGTGATTTTTTCTTTATTCCATTTTGCAAAATTGGGCGCACAGCCCCATAGACAGGGACAGAGGCTCTGCATGGCCAATTAACAAAGAGTTTTATTAACCTAGCTCGGAAAAAGCCCCTCCTCTATTTCCCATTGGGTACTTTGGAGTTTAGAATCTTTCCTGAATGGCGCCTACAGGGAGCATTCTCATTTAAAGTTAGTTTCATCCCCTTCCCATGAACTTCCCCTACTTCCTTGATGGGTGTATTCTTATTTTAAAAGAGTCTAGTTGGAAACTACCAGCTGTTCTGCTAGAGAAAGATGAGGCTTTCTACTCCCATAAAGATTTACAAGCCTTGGAGACCCAGTGCAGGGTCGCTATGTGTCCGACTCCACGACTCCGCGGCACTTAACAACAACAACAGTAGGTCAAACTAGTCTCTTCCTCTTCTCAGAGTTCGCTTTAGTTATGCCAACCTGCTAGCCCCAAGATATTCTTGATTCTGAAGATGGATCACCCCAACAGCTATTTCTCACAAATTCTCCCCTTTTCTCTTTACACACATTGGTCCATCTTCATTTATACTTCTCCAATCTATTCAGTATCTGTTGGCTCTTTTATTTATAAAGTGCATCATTTCTCAGT
>NW_006408598.1:451894-456784 GCF_000296735.1 Chrysochloris asiatica
CATCTCTGCTGTTGCTGCTTCTTCAGGCAGGGATCCCAAGTTCCACTCATGCCCTTCCTTCTTGATGTCCTGGGATTGTCTGTTCCTGAAATGAAAAATAACTATTCCCTGCTTTTAGTTACATCTCTTCTACAATTACAGTTCTGACCATCACAACTAATACTACAATTGAAATAATACAATCTCATCAGCATTATTCCATACCCGCTTTCACCAGACACATCTGGAAAACAGCAAAAGTAGTCAGTGGGGATTTATTTTCTCCTGACCCCTCATTCTAAAACCAAGCACACCCATGAAAATGTGTCAAGTCAGCCACTTATAGCAATTGTTAAATGTCATTGAGTCGACTCTGACCCGTAGCAACCCTGTATAGAGTTTCTGAGGAGCAGTTGGTGAGCTTGAACCACCAACCTTGTAGTTCTAACAGCTTTTCAGTCTGGTGCATTAACCCACAACACCACACCAGAGTAGTTATGTCTAAATTGCCCATACTACCAACCCAGTACACTGAGAAGACATGCATGTTCCTCGATTTGAAGAGACTTTGCTTCTGATTGGAATTTTTAGGAACTGTGTCCATAAGCTAAAGTCCAGTCCATCAAATTGTAGCAGCTGATGCTTGCTCAGAGTATTAAACATCTTCATATTCCTCTGGTCAGGCTCTAGTCAGCTCAACAACCCTAGCCATCCAAGCTAGGTCAAATGAGTACAGCTGGTACCAGCTGAAAACCTCATCTTTCTCCCAGAGCTTGGGAGTTCACACACACCTCCCTGCTCTTCAAAACAATCAGCTTTCCCTCTTATTTCATCTCAGGGTCAATGGTGCATCCGCAAGCATATTGCTGGCTGGTTCCCTTCAACTTTCAGTCCTAGAATTGTTGTAAGCAAAGGGGTTTTCTTTGATGCGACAACTTTCCTTGCCTAGAAGCCTCTGAAACGCAAAATGCCAAACTGTCTGTTTTTTTTTTTAAACTCACATATCTTCAACAGTTCTGGGTGGGTGTCAAACACATTAACCTTTTAAAACACTTTAAATTCCCTCCACCCCTTCACTATTCCCATTCACATGCATATGGCCTTGGGCCCCAGACCAGGTGGATTCCAGTAAGCCCTAGCCTTAGAAGCTGCTCTCCTTTCAGCTGAAACATTTTATCCCATCCATTCCCCTTTGTTCTTTGTTCCACAAAACCCTATATATATATATTTAGGTCTGAAGCCATTGCAATGAATCTCACTCATAGTGCCAAATGCTGACTTCCTCTGAATTTGCATTCTTCAAACTCAGGGCATGACAGAACATTTAATATCTGTTTAAATTCCAACTACTAATATGAGAAAAATGAAGACTGAGGCAGCTATATTTTTCCACTTTCTAAACCACCCCTCTAACCAGTCAGTTAATTCCAGCGTTTTCAGACCATTCATTAGCTGTGATGCTTAATTCTGGCAGGACCTTTGTGATAGTTCCATCAGGAGCTGTGGTGTTAGGGATACCACACTTAGCTCCCAATATTACACATGGTGGTGGTAGTGGTGGTTATGTGCTGTGGAGTCGGAACTGACTCATAGCGACCCTGTACAGGGTTTCCGAGGCTGTAAATCTTTACAGGAGCAGAAAACCTCATCTTTCTCCCACAGAACAGCTGGTAGTTTCAAACAGCTGTCTTTAAGGTTCACAGCCTGATTCATAACCACTACACAACCAGAGCAACTTAATATTATACATACACCTCCCTTTTTGGCTAGCATCATGTCTAGTGCTATTGTTTTCCCAAGACAACTGGCTAGTGGCATAACTGGCTAGCTACCCCTTGTAGGGCATTTCTGGTGTCATTTATGAACCTATGGATCAAGAGATCCAGAAAGAGAGCTCCGGCCTCAAGATTTCTCATGTCGCTCAGGTTTCTTGTGGAACACTAGGGTGAAGGGAATTGCCAGCTGGACCAATGCGCGCGTCCCAGTCCAGTCGAACAGCAGCAGATCTTGGGCATTCCATTTTCCACAATACTCTGGGGCCAAATAGGACACTGCTAGGTTTTGGGTTTTTTCTACATTTGAATTTTATTCCAACATAGACCATCTACTGTATTGGAATGGTCAGTAGCAGTAGTCAGGCACCATCTAGTTCTTCTGGCCTCGGTTTGTATGTGGGCAATTAGTCCTATAGACTAGTATCTTGTTTTGGACTTGGTTTTCTTCTTTCTCTTTTGCCCCAGACAAGTAAAGATCAATAGTTGTATCTTAGATCAATAGTTGTAATGCTGGAAGCTATGTCACTGGTATTTCAAACAACAGCAGAGTTACCCTTGGTGGACAGTTTTCAGTGGAGCTTCCAGACGGAGTCGGCAAAACTGGCCAGTATAAACCTATGAATACCACTGGTTCTGTGGTACATAGGGTTGCTCAGTCAGTATTGGCTCAAAAGCACTAATAACAAGTTTACTAGGAACTGTTTTCACTGTAACCTTACTTTATTGTCCTATAGAACAGGGAAAGATACATTATAAGTATTCTGATAATAAATATGCCCTATAGAATTCTGTAAAAGTAATCAGCATTGAAAACATCCATCTAAAACTAGGAAGTCCCAGTAGGCTAAACATCAGAAAAACCAGGTATAAAGCCATACACCCTGGGAAGAAAGCCCTGTAAGAACACAGGATGTTATTTGCTAGACTTGCCAGTGAGGTGGGTAACACTCTGATAGCAAGTCAGCTAAGTTAGACTGTTCTGAAAAATGATTTTCAAAAATAATCTTACAGTTTTGAAATTAGTATTAATATGTTATAATATACTGAACACTTATTCTTCTGCTATATAATTTTATATATTTTTTCTCATTTAATTATCACAGACAGATAGTATTATTATGAATATTTACAAAGGGCACAATTGAAACTCTAAGAGACTAACTAGCTTATATAAATAATTAGAGGTACCAAATAGCTCAGCTGGAATTTAAACCCAGGGATTCTAATCCTAAAATTAGTGTTCTTATTTACTATGTTACAGACCATTATATACTGAATATTTTATATTATTTTATGTGTCATTGTTTTACTATTTTAAAGATTAATATTTAGCTATAGCTTTGCTTTACTGACATGTTACCTGTCTTTTTATCCTCAGAATCACAAGTGTCCTATACACTGTGGGTATTCCAGAAATACTGCCCGAATTAAAGTGCTGGTCATATCTGTAACTGAATTTACATTACATACTAGAGCACATGCAAAACAAATTACTCCATTCCTTAGTGATTAAGCTTGCCTGATCTCAAGGAACAAAATGAGTAGAAATGTACTGCTTTCCAGTTGCATAGACTCCTGCTGAAAATTATGAAAGGAGAGTATTAAATACTGGAAAAGTAGGTCAGAAAATAATACAGTTTTGAAGAATGAATCACTTCTGTTCCAGATTAACACAACTACTTTAATTGATTTTGTGTGATTTCTAGATACTTACACTATGATTTCAAGATACTTTCATTAAAAAATCACCACCTGTCTGTCAGTCTGTGATAGTGTATGTGTTGGTATGATGCAGGAAGCTAAACTGCTAGCATTTCAAAACCAAAAGGATTACGTACTCACTATGAATAGGTTTAAGGAGCTCTGGTAGCATAGTGGTTACGAATTGGGCTGCGAACCTTAAGGTCAGCGATTTGAAACTACCAGCCACTCCGCGGGAGAAAGATGAGGCTTTCTACTCCCGTAAAGATTTACACCCTCGGAAACCCTGTAGGGTCGCTATGGGTCGGAACCGACTCAATGGCACTTAACAACAACAACAACAATGAATAGGTTTAAGCAGAGCTCTGAGACGAGAAAGAAACACTAGTAATTTCCTTTAAAAATTATCTGATAAAAACCCTAGAGATCACAACAGAACTGTATCTGGTATAGTGTTGGAAGATGAGCCCCAACAGTGGAAGGCAGTCAGAATGCACAGTGCTGCAGCAATGGACTTGAGCATACCAACGGTGGTAAAGATGGATGATGCAGGACAGGGCAACATTTTGTTCTATTACACATGGTCAAACCTGACTCAACAGCAATGAACAGCAATCATCATGAAGTAAAGGGAGCAAAACAATAGACTCCATCTCTGCACTACAATAATAACCAGGAACTATTATTGAACATGTACTATGTATCAACACACAGTTCAAGGCATAGGTGTGGACATACAAGATGCATGCCTTCATGGAGCTTACATTCTAGTGAGGCACAAGAAGTAGTGAACAAGTGAATAAATTAACCAGCTATATGTGGAAAAATAAAGTGGATATTACAGCAAATTGGAACTGTTTGGGGTATAAGAGAGATGGTTGATTTAACTAAACAAACAAACAAACAAAAAACACAAACCACACTGCTGTCAAGTCAATCTAAACTCATAGAAACCCTCTATATGATTTCTGAGGCTGTAAGTCTTTACGGGAGTGGGAAAAACAAAAACAAAAACAAAAAACCTTCATTTTTCTGCTGCAGAGCAGCTTTTGGGTTTGAATTGCTGATACCATGGCTAGTAGTCTAGTGCTTATCTTACAGTGCCATGAGGGCTCCTCTTGATTGAACTAGAGAAATTGGAAATGAACACTCTGTGAGATAGGATCTGAATGATGAATAGGAGTCAGTCAAGCAAATGGTCTGGATAAGAGTAGTCCAGGTGGGAGTTAGCAAGAGCACCAAGTTCAAAGTCTTTCTACGTAAGAGAACAAAAGGAAATGGCCTTATGGGGAAAAGAACCTCACCAACTGTAGGTTTTTGTTTTTCTAGAGTGTGGGGGGGAGTTTGTGTTTGTGTGTGTTATCTTATCCTCAAGGACTTTTTCTAAACTAACATCTATGAACACCTACCTCACAACATACGTAAGTAGAGTCCT
>NW_006408598.1:458869-462230 GCF_000296735.1 Chrysochloris asiatica
ATTTCTTGCTTCTGCTACAAATTCCACTGGCTGTTAGCCTTCCAACTCTCTAAATATTCCTTTATAAGTGGTTCAGAGTTCTGGGACCATCCCCTGAGCTTGCTTGGTCTGGTATTCTGTGTTGTTACTGACGGAGTTCCTCACTGCACTTCCACCCTATCTGCCATCTTGTTTGTTCTCCAGATGGCATTCATTTTTCATATAGTGGAGTTCACTTATGACCATGTGCATTCCACTTTGCCCCTCCACACAAATTTGATTGATTTCAACTGCTTTTTTATATGTGAAAATCACTATAATTCAAATGGTAAAAGCTATGCCATTCTGTTCCTATTCCCTCTTTATTCCTCCCTGTTCCCACTTACTCTCTGTAGGTGATCATTTTCTTCACATTTTGGGTTTTTTACTGTACTCCTTCTTTTACACATAAATATTTATGGGATCACGTGGGCTCCTCTTTCTCCCTCAGAGCAGTTGGTGGATAAGAACTGCTGACCTTGCAGTTAGCAGACCAACTTGTCACCCACTACACCATCATGGCTCTTTTATATATGCGAGTAAACCATAAATATATTACAAGGATAAGTCAAAATCTATCTGAACTCCAGTTATATTGAAACACCCATTCACGTCTACAGCTGATGACAACACTGAGCATGCACATGAAAAGATTCTGCCGAATAGATGTATGACAGTGGATTATGTGGCAAATCATTTGCAAATCAGCCCTGGCTCTGTCTATGAAATAATCCATGACAGACTTGGGTTTCGAAAGGTTTGTGCAAGATGGGTACAAAACAACTCACAGAAGAGCAAAAATAGAAGCATCTTGACATCTGCAACGGAAAAACATTCAGACTAATACTTGAAGGAAGGTAAGTTTCTTTTTTAAAAAGTCTTTACTGCTGATGAGATATAGATATATCACTATGAGCCGGAGAGTAAATGACAAAGTATGGAATATAAACATCCTCTGCCACCAACCAAGAAAAAGTTAAAAAATCAACCATCAGCTGGAAAATTGATGATTATAGGTTCCTAGGATTCTCAAGGGCCAGTATTGGAACACTACCAGGCAAAAGGTTCAGCAATCAACAGGGCTCCTTACATTGAGATGCTCACTGAAGAACTGAAGCCTAAACTTCAAATTAAATACAGAAGACTGCTATCCAAGGGCATTGGTATCTTGCATGGCAATGCACATCCTCACACCTCTACCTACACTGCTGTTGGTTCTGACTCATAGTGACCCTTTACAGGGTTTCTGAGGAGTGACTGGTGAGTTTGAACCACCAACCTTGTCATTAAAACTGACCTGGCAGTCGAGTGTTTCCCTACAGCTCCAGAACATTCTGCAGAAACTTCATTTTAAGGTGTTAAAGTATCCTCCCAATAGTCCTGAACTTGCTTCATCAGACTTTTTACCTGTGTGGTCCTCTAAAAGCAGCCCCTTTAGGATGAACATTCACCTCTGACAAAGAAATTAAGACAGTGCTGCATTTGTGGCTCACAGTCCCCCTAAAACAGTATTTAATAAAGGGAATATGAAAGTTTATTTACAGATGGACAAAGTGTATTGAAAAAAACAAGGATATTATGTCTAAAAATGATGCGTTAGTCTTCTAAAACTTGATTAAAACAAATTCTATAGCCAGAGTATACGTATCAGGCTGCTAACCTCAAGGTCAGCAGTTCAAAACTACCAGCTGTTCTGCGGGGGAAAGATGAGGCTTTCTGCTCCTATAAAGATTTACAGCCTCGGAAACCCTGTACAGGGTCATTGTGAGTCGGAACTGACTCTATGGTACTTAACAACAATAACAACAGAGTGTGGATAACTTTTGACTCATCCTGGTAAATCCCTTCCTTTTTCACATAAAGAGTAGCATTAAGGAGCTCTGGTAGCATAATGGTTACAAGTCGGGCTGCTAACCTCAAGGTCAGCAGTTCAAAACTACCAGCAGTTCATGGGAGGAAGATGAGGCCTTCTGCCCTCCCAATAAAGATTTACAGCCTCAGAAACCCTATGCAAAATCACTATGAGTTGGAACCAATACCACTTACATAAAGATTAACACAGCATAGATATTCTTTGCACTTTCTTATTATTACGGCTGCATAATAATCTATTAGGTGAATAGACCACAATTCATTCAGCTATTCTCCTACTCCTCGGAAAACCTACACAGGGCCACTATGAGTCAGAAGCTATCCAATGGTACTTAACAACAATAACAGCATGCATTTTTGTGGTTTTGTGGGGTGTATTCTCAGGGTAAATTCTTAGAAGTAGATTAAATATGCCAAGTTTCTTTCTACAGGATTTTGTCAATTTGTGTTCCTATTAGCAATGCATGAGAGTGACTGTTTCCCCTACAACCCCACCATCAGAAGTTGTTGGCATATTTCTTTTTGTTTTTGCACTCTAGAAAGTGTTGTTTTAATCTTATTTCTCTAATTATTGGTGTTGGAACATTTTTTAATGTCTGAGAGCCATGTTTTTCTGTGTGTGTGGGTGTTTATGTGTATATGAACTGTTCCTATCTTTTTCCTGTCTTCCTATAAGGTTTTTGCTCCTTGGCCCCTTAATTTTTAGGATTTCTTTTTGTATTAGCCCCTTACCTTTTGTAGATAATATGAATATTTTCTACAACTTTGGCAACCATCCTTTGTTTATTTATGGTGTTTGTGACCATTAATTTTTTTAAATGTTTTAACATCATGAAATGTATCAATCTTTTCTTTTATTGTCCCCAGATACTTAGTTGAGAAGAAAGCTTTTCCCTTCACCAAAGTAAAACAAATGTACTCATGTTTCTTCTAATACTTAGTAGGTTTTCATTTTTTATATGTAAATTTCTATTATTTTTAGTATGAGATATGACAATGTCAAAGAATAGAAAAATATAGGAACAGAGATTCAGGTGGTGAGGAGGTCTGGTAGATTTCAGGATAAAATAGACTGTTTTAACTGGAGGGAAAAGTTAGTAGACTATAGGGTAACCTCAAAGAAACTTAATACTTCACAACTTACCATGAAATGAAGATCCAAGTAGAACAAGGAAACATTAAAACTAAGAAGAAATGGACAAGAATTGGCACCAAAAAAACCCAAAATAAAACAACCCATGAACTCAGCACCATAAGGCATGCAAAACAAAGAAACAAACAGTACCACACACAAAAAAAAATAACATAATGACAGCATTAATTCAGTGGTATAAAACTAGAAATCAACAATGAGAAGACCAAGGAAATAAAGTCAAATACATGGAAACTGAGTAACACCCTGCTGAAAAGCGACTGGGTAATAGAAGAAATTAAACGTAGATTCACAAAGTTCCTAGAAACAAATGAGAAT
>NW_006408598.1:462460-473402 GCF_000296735.1 Chrysochloris asiatica
GAAAGGATTAAGAAAATTGACAAACTATTGCCAAACCAAACAAAACATAAGAGGGAGAAGACACAAATAACACAAATTAGAAACCACATGGGCGATGTCATAACAGAACCAAAGGAAATCAAAAGGATAATAACAGAATACTATGAAGAGTTGTACTCTAACAAATTTGAAAACTTAGAAGAGATGGATGCATTTTTAAAAGAATTATTCCTCACTTATGTATTTATTTTTAAATGTTTAATATGTTATATTGTTGTTGTTATAAATTGTCATTTAGTCAGTTTTCACTCATAGCAATCTTGTATAGCATTTCTTTGGTGTAGCTGGTGGGTTTGAACCTCCAATCTTTAAAAGTGCATTGTTTATACTACAGTGCCATACAGGTCTCCAACCTCTGCTATAGTTATTGCCTTTAACCACAATATTTGAGGACATTTTGTCACACATCAGTAGGTAATATAAAATTATTGTAAGATGAATTACCACAATCTCACTGACACCCACAGGAAGTAAAATCAGAAGTGATAGCATTATTCTGAGGATAAAAGGAGTAAATGATGGATTAGGATTGGTTTTAGTTCCTCAGAAACAAGGTAAAAAGATTAGCATTACTGCTTATATTTTGTAACTACAGAAAGTCTTAAATGAGCATTACTTTTAGGATTTAAAAAGGGACACTGAACGCCCATAGAAAACAATATTCACTGCAATTAATTTTTGTAAGTTATTTTGGTGGAGGAAAGGCTATATCAGAGAAAAAAAACCCCAGGTGACATACAGTTTCTTATTTGATATTATACAGTAGCTAAATGATTGCTATTAGAAAAGTGTTGCTGTTACCTACTCAAAAGTTGCCAGGTTTTAGCAGCTCCAGAAGACACATTCCACTTTCTATATCTGCAGAAGCTATCAGAAAAGGTCACCACCTTAACTGCACAAACACATTATCATGCAAAATTAAGCAGTAAAAAGTCACACACATTTAGTTCAAACCCTTTGCCATCTGTTGCATGTACTTCCTGCATTTTAATTATTTTGGAGACTTGAAAAGGCTCTCCTTTTAAAAATGCCTTCTGTCACCACTCGCAAACTCAACAGTCCTGATTTATAGTAATCTCTCAGACACACATCACTTAATAAAACAGGGAGAAAAACTGATTCACACATTGATGTATTCTGGATGCATGCACATTTTAGGTGACACTGGAAAATTCATGATCAACCAAAGATTAGAAATATAGTTACCAACTATCAATGACATTTATAGGAGACACATCTGTAAATCCTCTACCGATCCTGGAAGATATTAATATTTATTTGTGGTTTAATGTTTATAAGCAATTCCCTCAAAAGCAGGACAACATGATAAAATCTCATTTAGCAATAAGTCATTGTTACAAATTGAATTCTGTCTCTCCCAAAATAAGTGTTATAAATTTAAACCTCTGTGTCTGTGATTATAAACCCATTTGGGAATGGGTTTTTTATGCTAATGAAGAAGGGTGGGGTGTATTTTGAGTAAATCTCTTTTGATCTTTGAAAAATTAAACAAGCAAGCAGAAGAGAAATGGGGTAAGATACATGCCAAGACACATGAAGATCTCCAAGAATTCAGGAAGCAGAAGCTAAGGAGTAAGGATCTTTCTCAAGATTGAGTCAACAGAGAGAGAAAGCCTTCCCCTCAAGCCTCAATTCTGGATTAGAATTTATAATTTCCTAAACTGTGAGAATATAAATTTCTCTTTGTTAAGGACAATTACAGTATTTTCTGTTATGACACTAATAGATTATGAAAACAGTCATAAAATTGGCAGACACACACACACACACACACACCAAATCCCTAAAAGGCAATTAATCTCAAAGTCACACCCAATGCCATCAAGTGGATTATAATGTATAGAGACTATAGGACAATATAGAGCAACCTTATAGGGTTTCTGAGACTGATAAATCTTTAACGGAGCAGACAGCTTTATCAACGCTCCTTTATAATTAAATTTACAAACAATACAGAGGGGAGATTTGAAGTTCTCAACAAATGTCTGTTGCCTTTTTTAACAAATTTTATAGGTTTCCTGTCAGACATCTATTAGGAAAGTCAAACTGAAAACATAGCTACAGGAAGGCAGCAATTAGCAGTTGAATACATGGTATACTGACAGCCAAGTTGTCAAATACAAATATGTATTTGTTGTTTGTTTTAGATGTCATCTAGTTGGTACTGACTCATAGCGACACTACGCACAACAGAAAGATATACTACCAGGTCCTAGGCCAACTTCACAATTGTTGCCACACTTGAGCCTACTGATGCTGCCACTTGGTGAATCCATATCGCTGGGGATAGTCTTCTTTTTCTATGACCCTCCACATTACCAAACATGATATCCTTCTCCAGCTACTGGTCCCTCCTGACAATATGGCCGAAGTATGCAAGAAGAACTTTGGCCAGCCTGGCCTCCAAGGAGCATTCTGGATGTACTTCTTCCAACACATCTGTTGGTTCTTTTGGCAGCCCATGGTACTTACAATATTCGACTTCAACACCATAACTCAAATGTGTCCATTCTTCTGCGGTCTTCCTTATTGACTGTCCAGCTTTTGCGTGCATATGAGGTTATTGAAAATACCATGGCTTGGGTCAGGCGCACCTTAGTCCTCAAGCTGACATCTTTGCTCTTCAACACTTTAAAAAGGTCTTGTCCAGCAGACTTGCCTAATGCAATACGTCATTTGAGTTCTTGACTGCTGCTTCCATGAGTGTTGACAGTTGATCCAAGAAGAATGAAGTCCTTGACAACTTCAATTTTTTCTCTGTTAAGAAATGTGTTTATTGGTCCAGTGGTAAGGATTTTTTGTTTTCTTTGTATTGATATGCAATCCATACTGAAGCCTGTGGTCTTCAGTCTTCATCAGTAAGTCCTCTTCACTTTCAGCAAGCAAGGTTGTATCATGTGCATATCGCAGGTTGTTAATGAGTCTTCTTCCAATCCTGATGCCACGTTTTTCGTCATATAACCCAGCTTCTCAGATTATTTGCTCAGTATACAGGTTGAATAAGTACGGTGAAAGAAACAACCCTGTTGCACAACTTTCTTAATTTTAAACCATTCAGTGTTCCCATGTTCTGTTCGAACAACTTGCCCATTTACAGATTCCTCATGAACACAAGTGTTCAGGAATACTCATACTTCCCAATGCTGTCCATGTGTTGTCATGTTCCACACAATCGAAAGCCTTTGCATAGTCAAAAAAACACAGGTAAACAACTTTCTGGTATTCTCTGCTTTCAGCCCAGATCCATCAGACATTCTATGTCCTCTTCTGAATCCTGCTTGAACCTCTGGAAGTTCTCTGTCAATGTATGTTTGCAGTCGTTTCTGTATTACCTTTAGTAAAACTTTACTTGAATGTGATATCAAAGATATCCCATGATTCTGGAAGCTATGCCAGGGGTACTTAAATACCAGAAGAGTCACCCATGGTGGACAGGTTTCAGATGAGCATCTGGAAGAAGACAGACTAGGAAGGAGAGATGAACAATTTCTGAATATTTAGTTACTGAAAATCTTACAAATAGCAGAGAAAAAAATGTCAGGTATAGTGCTGGAAAATGAGCCCCTCAGGTTGGAAGGCACTCAAAATGTAACTGGGGAAGAGCTGCCTCCTCAAAGTACAGTTGACTGTGATGATGTGAATGGAATAAAGCCCATGGGAATAAAGACTGCAAAACCTTCATTTGCTGATGGGTCACAACTCAAAATGAAGACAAACAGCTATAAACATCCATTAATAATCAGAACATGGAATGTACAAAGTGTGAATTTAGGAAAATTGGAAATTGTAAAAAATGAAATGGAATGCACAAACATTGATATCCTAGGCATTGTTGTTGTTGTTAAGTGCCGTCGAGTCAGTTCCGACCCATAGCGACCCTGAACAGGGTTTCCAAGGCTGTAAATCTTCATGGGAGCAGAAAGCCTCATCTTTCTCCCGTGGAACAGCTGGTAGTTTCAAACTGCTGACCTTGAGGTTCACAGCCCAATTCGTAACCACTACACTACCAGAGCTCCTTATCCTAGGCATTAATGAGCTGAAATGGACAGGTATTGGCCTTTTTGAATCTGACAACCACACGATTTACTATGACAGAAATGACAAATTGAAGAGGATTGCTGTTGCATTAATTGTCCAAAAGAACATATCCAGATCACTCATGAAGTACAACACTATGATAGGATAATATCCATGCACCTACAGAGAAGACCAGTTAATACCACTATTATTCAAATTTACACACCAAACTCTAAAGCAAGAAGATTATATTGAAAAATAGTGAATTTGTCCTTTTTAAAAGTTGATTAAATTCTGCAACTAGAGGGCAGATAATTTTTGATTCACCCTCATAAAATCAAGATCCTCGTTTCTCAGAAACTAGAAGATATAAGGGCACACTAAGGACTTGCTTGCAGTTTCAGATCATGCCATTTATATCCACATGAAGCAACTGGTAAAATTCACTCACAGGACCAGTGGGCACCTTGTATAAAAGGCCTTAAAAATACTGACTCTGTGGCCCTGTGATTTATATTACTTCATAAGGATTTATCCTAAGAAAACAACAATGAGTGTGTAAGTGTGGCACTCTAGGATAAGCACTGGACCGAAAGGTTGAAGTGAAAGATCGGCGGTTCAAACTCACCAGCCATTCCTCGCAAACTCTACACAGAGGTAAATACTGCTAACTAAACACTGTTAAATCTTCACCACTGGACCAATAAATAACATCAAGCTAAACAGAGAAAAGACTGTATTTAGCAAAGACTTTATTTTGCTCCGATCAACCATCAACACCCATGGAAGCAGCTGTCAAGAAATCACATGATGTACTGCATTGGTCTGCTGCATAACACCTCTTTAAAATGTTGAAAAGCAAAGATGTCAGTTTGAGGACTAAGATGTGCCTGGCCCAAGCCATGGCATTTTCCATAGGCTCATATGAGGAAAAAGAGGAACACACCCATAAGGAGGTGGATTTGTACAGTGACAGCAGTAATGGGCTCAAGCATAGCAACGATGGTGACATTGGCCTAGGATCTGGCAGTGTTTCGTTCTGTTGTGTACAGGATCACTATGAGACATACGGTACCAACTCAAATGCTACCTATGGCATCTAACAACATCAACTATTAACTGATGGTACATGGTTGGGATTGTAATCATTGCAATGAAACCAAATATAAATTGTGGAATGTAAAACTGATTAACTGCCCTGTAAACCTTCTCAATTCACAATAAAACCTTTAAAAAAAAAAAAAGTTATTGCTATGAAGAAGTCATTGGTCTTGCAAAATTGTATCATACAATCGCAAACATTGTTTCTATCACCAAGGTTGCATTTTCCAATTCCTGATCCTTCCTCTTTGTTTCCAACCTTTACATTCCAATCACCAGTAACTAGCAATTCATCTTGATTGCATGTTTGATCAACTTCAGACTGAAGTTTATAAAATTCTTCTATTTTATCATCATTTGCTTCAGTGGTTGGTGCATAAATTCAAGTAATAGTGGTATTAACTGGTTTTCCTTGTAGGCATATTGATATTATTCTGTCACAGACAGCACTGTATTTCAAGGCAGATCTTTTAGATAATGAATACAACACCATTCCTCTTCAATTTGTCACTCCCAGCATAGTAAAACAGGTGATTGTTTGATTCACACTGGTCAATACCAGTCCATTTCAGCCCATTAATGCCTAGGATATCGATGTTTATATGTTCCATTTAATTTTTGACAATTTCCACTTTTCCTAGATTCATTCTGATTATTAATGGATATTTACAGCTGCTTCTCTTCATTTTGAGTTGTGCCCCTTTCAGTAAACGAAGTTCACAAATGCATCATCACAAATGAAGTTCCATTCACATCATCACAGTTAACTCTACTTTGAGAAGGCAGATCTTCCCCAGTTGTATTTTGAGTGCCTTCCAATCTATGGGGCTCATTTTCTGGTACTATGTTTGACAATATTGTGGGACTCTTCATCGTTTTTTAATATTCAATATTCTTGTGCTATCTGACAATATTCCACTGCTATTCATAAGATTCCTGGTGACCAAATATTCAAAAGTGGTCTGTCTCTCCTTCTTCCTAGTATGTCTTAGCGTGGAATCTTAGCTGAAACCTATCCACCATGGCCATACCCTCCTACTAATTGAAATACCAATGGCATAGCTTCCAGAATCACTGCAATATGCAAGCCACCACAGTACAACTGATAGAAGAGTGGTGGTAAACAATTTTATATACATAAAGTACATTTATGCTCATAATATAGAAATCAAATGCATAAGGAGAAAATTAGAGTATTCTATTCAACTTAAGGAGTTCTGTATTGGCATTGTGGGAGAATGCTCTGGACTGCAAGGTCGGCGGTTCAAATTCCCTAGCCGCTCCTTGGAAAGCTATGTAGGGTCATGATGAATCAGACCCACTCAACAGTATTTGAAAACAATCATCCTTAGGTTTGGGCTTTAACTAGAAAACAGTACCATTGTAAGACTTGAAAAGACAACACTCTTTAAAAGAAAAAACAACACTGTGAATCAGGAGGGAAACTAAACATTCAGGTATTTATTTTAAACTGGTCAAATGGGTTGGGGGAAAACCACAAACAAGAATAACAACAAAACAGCTTCATACATTCTTCCTCAAGACTGCTTTGGACCTGGAATAGTACAATTGACTACACTAAATAAAAGCATATGAGGTGTTCCGTGGAATACAAACCAACAGTATATACTAAAAACTAAAACAAAACATAACACATAAAAATATGTGATCATTTCTTCATATATTCCAATTATTCCTGAACATATGCAAAAGCATTTCAAATGAAAGGACAAGTGAAAGGATGACTGGTTTGACAGCAAATAAAGTATGAAAAATGTGGTCTCCAAACAGTAATCATGGAGGAATATGTAACTGTATAACATCCTTGACTATACAGAAAACTGAAAGACTGATAAAAGTTCATCTGAAAGCCTGACAAATGATGAAGACCAAAATTATAAAATGATTTTCTGAGGAAAACACATGAAAAGGGGTCTAATGAAATGAGTTCTTATAAAATAATTGAAATATACAAATATTTTTCAGATCCTAGTACACAAAAGCAGCTCTGGTAATGTAGCGGTTACGAATCAGGCTGCGAACCGCGAGGTCAGCAGTTCAAAACTACCAGCTGTTCCACAGGAGAAAGATGAGGCATTCTGCCCCCATAAGATTTACAGCTGCGGAAACCCTGTACAGGGTCGCTATGAGTCGGAACCAACTCCACGGCACACCAGCACACAAATACCTTCCAATGTAATTTGTTTAACATGGTTAAGGTATCACAAAAATCTTCAATAGCTAATTTACCAGTATTTTCTATTTTATCTAATTGCATTTATGAATTCATTTCAAGCATATTTCCTAAATATCTATTTTATGATAAGCACTGTGCCAGGCACTGCAAAGACCTAAATAAACGCAGGGTACATTAAGCATGAGCAGAACATAGCACTAAAACTAACAAACTTTTAAAAGCCGAATTTATCATAAAGTTCAGTTGTCCCTTCTACGATAGATAACCTGAACTCTACTAGTGGGTACACAATAGACTGCTACCTGAAAGGTCAGCAATTCTACTCAACCAGCCACTCTGAGGGAGAAGGATGAGACTTTCTGCTCCTATAAAGATTTACAGCCTTGGTAACCCCTTACAAGGGTCACCATGAGTTGGAACCAATTTAACATCCCACAACCACCACCAACATGCAAAAGTAATAAAGTGTAATCAGTTTCAGATTCAGCCTTACTTCCTGACGAATTTGCTCATGAGTCACTAAGTTCAACTGCTGAGACTCAAAAACCTAAAAACTCCTCTAAACTTGAAAGAAGGGCTTTTCTTAACATATACGCAGTCACTCTTTTTTTCAAACCCTGATCACATGTAATTTGTTGGTAAGTGCTGTCAAGTCAGTTCTGACTCATAACAACCCCGTAAAGGATTTCCAAGGAGCAGCTGGTGAGCTTGAACTGCTAACTTTGTGGTTCAAAATGACCTTGCAATCCAGTGCATTAACCCACAGCTCCACACCAGCACTCCACCCACATGTAATGCTGCCATAAAAAGAATAAGAATGAGATCAGCATAGGTTTCTAAAAATAGGTTTGACAGAAGAAAATACAGCCAACCCTAGGTGCTCAAGGACTTATTATGAATAATAATCTGAACATGCAAGAATGTGTAGCCATTTTATTAGTATTTTTTAAGCACAGGTTTGGATTTAAACACACTAGAAGGCTTCAGTGTGGGAAGTCCATCCTTTGGCCTGGGAGTGAAACCTATAACAAGTTTCATCACCATATTACACCATACCTTTATTTTCTGTATGTCTTTTATTGACATTATTGTTAGGTGCTATTGAGTCTGTTCTAACTCATAGTGACTCTTTGCACAACAGAACAAAACACTGGTCCTGTGTCATCATCACACTTTTTCTGTTTCAGCCCATTGTTTCTGTCACTGTCAATCCATCATTTTGGGAGTCAACATGACCACAGAGTTTAGCCATTTTCTATTCTAAGAAGCACTCTGGCTATACTTCTTCCAAGAGAAATGTGTTTGTTCTTCCGGAAGTCCAAGCACTTTCAATATTCTGCCAACACTATTATAAATCAAGTGCATCAATGCTTCTATGGTCTTCCTTATTTATTGTCCAACATAAGTAGTAATTGAAAATATTATGGCTTGGGTTAGGCGAACCACGGTCCTCAAGTAATACCTTTGATCTTTAACAACATAAAGAGCTCTTTTACAGCAGATTCACCTAATGCAATGTGTCCTTTGACTTCTTGACCGCTGTTTCTATGAACTCTGATTGTGGATCCAAGCAAAATTAAGTGTTTCCCAACTTCAATCCTCTCTCTGTTTATCATGTTACTTATTGGTCCAGCTGTAAAGAAATTAATTTTCTTTACATTAAGGTGCAATCCACACAGAAGAATATCATTTTAACCCTCATCAGAAAGTATTCCAACTCCCCTTAGCTTTCCAAGAAGCAAAGTAAAGCATGACTGTACTTACATATTTTATAATGGAAATAAAGCATTATTGTCAACCATGATTTGTTCCCACTATTCTTTAACTGCTTGAGGACAGGAATGCCTTATCACCTTTGTATCCCTATCCCCTAGTGCCTTGCTATCTCCATGCTGCAGACACCAGTAATAATAATGCAAGCACCTGGCGATGACTTTTAAGTGTTTAGCATATGTCATTCTGTTTTCACAACATCTCAATAAGATACTATTAGTACTCATTTTATAAATGAGAGAATTAAAGCCCAGGAACTGTTGCTGAAAACATGGCTGGCATGCAAAGAGCACAGTCTCTGGAGTCAGAATTAACAGAGTCCAAATCAAGGTTCTGACACCCTGTTCCACCTTGTGAAAACTCCTGCATCTGTTCTGAATGTCAGTTTGCTCATCTATAAAATGTTCAGTAATGTCTACCTCATCGTGCTGCTTTGAAAATTCAACATGATAACCCCTGAAAGTACCTAGGTTTTACCTAGTCAATTCTGAATCATAGAAACTCTGTGTAGGGTTTCTGAGGCTGTCAATCTTTATGGGATCAGAAAACTGCCTCTTTCTTCCATGGAGTAGCTGATGGATTTGAACTGCTGTCCTCATGATTAGCAGTCCAGTGCTTATCCTACAACTCCAAAGAGCTGCAGTTGCCTCCCCATCCCTTCTTCCCCTTTAGTACTCTCAGATGATAATAAATACAAGCATGTCTTAATCTCATCCCCAACAGTTGGTATTCTAATCACCTAGGGAATAGTATCAATACAAAAGTCCTGGACTGGGCCTCAGTGTTCTTTCTTTACTCTCTTGGTACTAAGGTGCATAGTCTATAGTTTCAGAACCACTGCTCTGGAGACCTCCTCTCCCAAGTCACGTGAGTCTCTCAATTCCAGAAGGGAGCTTTTAACTCACTGATACCTTAATAACCTTGGTAACTCTTCTGTTACTCTGTCAGTATACATCTAGAAGATTTCTCATCCATTTCCTGATTTTTCCACCAGCAAAGAGAAGCACAGAGGTGTTAAATAGTAAACAGGAGTACGTCATTTCCTAAGGGTAAAACTTTAACATCAATCAGTGGATCCTAGAGTGGCATACCTCAGCAAAAGAGTTGCATGTTATTCTTTTTTCTTATCTTGAAACCCCTGCCCCCCAGTTATTTTAGGCTACCATTGGCATTCTGGGTTAATGCTCTAGATTGCAAGGTCGGTTTCAACCACAAGGTCAGCATTTCAAGTTTACCAGTTGCTCCTCAGAAAACCTATACAGGTGTCCATGAGTTGGAACCAACTTGACAGCATTTAACAACAATGACATTATATCCAAGTCTACAGCTAATTGCAACAGCAGGAAGCATGAGTCAGCCCAAGCAACAAGTGGGGAAGGAACAGAAAGGAACGAACCAAATCAGCAACTAAATTCCAGAGCACCCCAATAATGACAGAACTCTTATGGAGAAAAGACTATAATACAGTCTTACAAAGAAGAAATTGTGCCTGTGAATGCTGCTTTACAGAAAACAATTGGCTCCACAACACACACAAAGAAAACCCACAGTCATCAAGTTGATTCCGACACATACCAACCCTGTAATATAGCATAAACCAGAGGGTTTCCAGGGTCATACATCTTCCCAGGACCTCACTGCTTCCACAGAGAACTTCCAGAGGTCCAAGCTGGATTCAGAAGAGGCCGAGGAACGAGATATATCATTGCTGATGTCTGATGGATCTTGGCTGAAAGCAGAGAATATCAGAAGGATGTTTACCTGTGCTTTATTGACTATGCAAAGGCTTTTGAT
>NW_006408598.1:474352-480649 GCF_000296735.1 Chrysochloris asiatica
ATTGTTTAGTTCTGCTGTGCATGGGGTCTCTATGAGTCGGTTCTGACTTGATGGCACCTGACAACAACAACAACATCTTCACAGACGCAGAATGTCACATCTTTCTCTCATGAAGTAGCTGATGAGCTTGAACTACAGACTTCTGGGTTAGCAGTTTAGCACTTTAACCACTGCGCTTAATCTCCTAGTCGCTGATTAAATAGGCCTCCAGTAATGAACTACGCAGAAAACAATTATGCTAACATTATGTTAATATTGATTTTAATTCCCTGTTCAAATTTCAGATGAGTTCATTTCTGTTTTATTTTTGAAAGTTTGAGCATTTACAATAAATCTTAGGAAGTCCAAAATTTCCACATTTCTCTAGTATTGTGTAGAACTTGGTAGCGAGAAAGACCTGGAATGGCAATAGTTTGTTTGTTTTTTAAGTTAGTTCACTATTCTATAAACATTATTCAATTATTGGGGAAATAGTTATGAAAAGGTGAAAAGACTACATAGTTAGCTTTAGCTTTCTGGAGGAGAAAAAAAAAAGAGATTTGTGCTATTAATACCTAGAACTTTACCAATAAGAAAAATTAGAAATGGATGTTTCTTGTTTTGCATGATGTATGTGAACATTTACAGAGCAAACTGGTTTTCCATTAAACAATGCATGTACTTTTTTTTTTTTTTTTTACACTGATTGCAATCCCCACATGGGAACAGCACTCGCCCTGCTTTCCCTGTGTTAGGAACCAATACTATTTTTATTATACAAAGTCTATCTTCAACAATTTTGAAAAAGACCTTGTTGATGATTTCAAGCCTAATGGACACATATGTTAAGAGTCAATCTTATCTCAAAGATTTTTTTTCTTTAAAAATGTATGAGAAACATACAAATGAATGAAATCCGTATTTAAAAAATTTCAACTCTGGTTTGAAGCATACAAAAATAATCATGTAATATATATTTATAACCACAAACACTATTGTTAGTTGGTGGGTTTGAAGCCAACTTTTTCGTCATCAATCCACTGGGTTATGAATTCTTTCAGAAAAAGTCTAGGTTGAAGTTAATCTATTCAGCTTTCTTTCAAACTCTCTCTGAACCTAGCTCACGGAGACACTAGATACACTACATGTTGTTCTTGTTGTAAAGTATAGTTGACTCACATCAACCCTCTACGTAGAGTTTCCACAGTTGTACATCTTTGCAGGAGCGGTCAAGCCTCATCTTTCTCCCATGGAGTGGCCGTTAGGCTGGAACCACCAACCTTGCTGCTCGCAGCCCAGTGTTTATTGTACAGAGCTACAGTGTTAGACCACATAAATACTACTTTTTACACAGATTATGAGTATCAATTCATTCCATCTTCAAAGCAATGTCATTATTCCAACTTTACAGATAGGGAATTTAAGGTTCAATGAGGTTAAGGGACTTGCTGGGGTCATAAAACTGAGTGAGAATATGATCCCCAGATTGGATTCCCAGCCCTTAAGATTATGCTGTATTGTTGTTGTTGTTAAGTACCATGGAGTTGGTTCCGACTCATAGTGACCCTGGCACAGGGTTTCCAAGGCTGTAAATCTTTATGGAAGTAGAAAGCCTTATCTTTCTCCCATGGGAACAGCTGGCAGTTTTGAACTGCCGACCTTGAGGTTAGCAGCCCAATTTGTAACCTCTACGCTATCAGAGCTCCTTATGCTGTATAGTCTTCCTAATAATATATTGTGTCTGAAACAAACTTTCTCTCTATTTGAAACAAGATTGTTTTCCATAAAAAAGGATCAATAGTGGTATCTACTGGATAAAATTAAATGAGAATTAAAAAACCCAAACCATCAAGTCAGTTCCCATTCACGGTGACCCTGTCAGACAGAATATAACTCCCCCGTAGGATTTCCAAAGTTGTAAATCTTTCTGGAAGCAGACTGCCACATTTTTCTCACTTACAGTGGCTGGTGGGTCCAAACCAGTAAGTTAGTGTTTAGAAGAATACCTAGTATGCATTAAGTTCTATGTAAATGTTACCAGCTACTATTAATGTTGTTATTGATATTTAATATTGAAACTATGTGGAATTTTTTTCTTTAAAATTTAATGAAATACAAAAAAATAAAAAGGAGAGCAAAAACACATGTTCTATCTACAAACTGGTATATTCTCTAATTTTTTTTTAATAAGTGCAAAGTACAGTTTTTATAGAATAAAATAAAAAAGCATAGGACATTAAAGAAATGACAAAGGATAAAGTTCTAAAAAGTCCTTGAAACAGCTCATCCCTCTCACTTCCTTCTCCATTTCTTCTCCAAGTTACTCAGAGTTAGCCTCAACTCCATACTCTATAACCAGGCTCTATAGTTACAAACCAAACCTAACCCACTGCCATCAAGTGGATTCTGGCTACTAATAGTTTCTGAGGTTGTAAATCTTTATATGAGCAGACAATCTCATCTTTATCCCCCAGAGCTACTGGTAGGTTTGAAACACCAATCTTATTGTTTGCAGTCCAATGCTTAACGCACAGCACCAGGCTTCTGTAAATCTAGCATTTCTTTTTCTAAAAAATTCCCATGGTTGTATATATGCATTCTACTAAAAATGTTTATTCATCTGAGGTTTTTGACAATACAGCTATCCCAGTTTTCAACTTGCTAGCTTTTATTAGAGTCATCTCGGATGATCTGTGTTGGGTACTACCTGCAGGTCTCTTGAATGCTGAACTGACAAGCATCTTTGTTGTGTATAAAACATCTGTCATATTCTTATGTAAAAAGGGGAGAGAGAAAAGGACAAGGAGAATGATGGCAAGAAATATGGGATAAGAAAATCATGATGAGGAAGACCAGGCAACCTCAGAGGATATCTTTATATCCAGGAGATGGAGTGAAGCCCTGGGATAAAGCCATAATTATTTTTAGGGAGAAAGCAAGAAGTGGAAACAGAACTGCAGGCTGAGATACCGAGTCTCTGAACATGATGAGCTCTGAGAAAATCTACGAAAGTTAAGGAATATTCTCCAAGTGAAAAACACTCAGATAGTACAGTGGAAAATGCCCTCACCCCCATAATTATGGGCCACTAACGCTGTGCTGTGGAGCCCAGGTATGGTGCTGTGGACTAAGTGCTGAACTGCAAAGTCAGTATGAATTACAAAGTCAGCGGTTCAAACTCCACTTTGAGCTGACACCAGTCACTCCTCGGAAACCCTGTACAGAGTTGCTATGGGTTGGAATCAACTCAATTGCACTTACCAAGAACACTGTGCTGTAGGATCCCTGTTGGTGTGAATGGCTAAACACTCAGCTGCTAATGGATAAGTTGGTGGCTCAAATCCACCCAGCTGCTCTGCAAAATAAAGACCTGGAGATTTTCTTCTGTAAAGATCACAGCCAAGAAAACCTTATGGGACACACTGTTACTCTGTAACATGGTGTTGTGTTGGAGTCAGTTCCGACTCATAGCAACCCTGTACAAGGTTTCTGAGGCTGTAAATCTTTACAGGAGCAGAAAGTTTCATCTTTCTCCTGTGGAACAGCTGGTAGTTTCTAACTGTGAGATTAGCAGCCCGATTCGTAACCACTATGCCACCAGAGCTCCTTACTCTGTAGCACTGGATCACTATAAGCTAAAACACAAAAGGCGTAGTCAACACAAATAACATACAATGTTGTATCTCTCCAATCCCAATGACCCAGACAATAATAATGTTGATAATAAAGTAAACTAAAATCTCTGAACTGATACACAACATCCTCTAATGTGAACATATAAAATTATTAAATGTAAGAAGCTCTGGTGGTACAATGGATTAAGCACTGGACTGCTAACCAAAAGGTTAGCTGTTTGAATCCACCAGCTGTTCAACAGCAGACAGATGGGGCAGTCTGCTTTCGTAAAGACTTACAGTCTCAGAAACCCAATGGGGCAGTTCTACTCTGTCCTACTGATAGAGGGCTATGTGTCAGAAACGACCCAATGGCGATTAATTCAACTCTGCTTCTTCTCTTCCTGGCTAGACTTTCATCTGTATGGAAATAGACCTTATCTCCCCTTGTCCAATATCTTATACTAGTAATGAGTAAGGCAAATAGTAAGCACATATGAACATACTCCAAGGTACAAAATACCAACAATAAATATTAGTTTAATGAAAAGTTTATCAAGCTAAATGTATGATTATGAGGTAAAAAAAAGAAATGACTAAATACAGGTTAAGTGAACATCAGACTGGGAGTAAAGGAAAAGTATTGGACAAACCTTTAACTCTCCCAACTACAAGCTAAAGGTTAACATGCACTTTTCCAAACCAAAGTTAAAGAAAAGCAGTGATTGACAAATACACCACATTTAAAATAAGGAAATGTTTGTAAGTGCATGATATATTCTTTGTAGTATCTGTATTCCCACTCGTGAATAATTTTAAACTTGGTTTTTTTTCTTTCTAAGTTGTTTTTTCTTTCTTTATGATAGAAAAAATATATATGTCAGTCTATATTCTGTGAGTATTTTGCATATTTATAAGATACTATGTAAATTTCTAAAACATAGAAATGAACATGTTAGCTAATGGCATTCCAAGACATATATAACTTACTCACATCTATCCAGACATTATATTTTTATTTCTAATATATCCTTGAAAACATGAATTTGTAGAAAATGTTGAGTCAATTCTGACCCATAGCAAGGCTTTTAAAACATTTAGAGGAGAAAAAGCCTCATCTGTCTCCTACTGATCAACTGGTGGGCTCGAACCACGAATCTTGTGGCTCAAATCCAAGTGCTTATCTTATGGAGCCACCACACTCCCCTTGTAGAAAACAGAGAAAAACATGTTATTTAAGATTAAAAAGGAGGGAACAAATATTTTCACACTGTGAGGCCAGAGCATTTTAACTTTGAAAGGAACCTGACTATAGAGTTGAACTTTGCCAAGTCTTTCATGCAAACATTAAATATATACATCTATTTATGGGTTACATAGAGACATATATATTTCTATGCCAGCACTTTGTGTTGTTATTAAGATAATCTGGAATATGTTTCATTTGTTAACTAGTTCAGAAAAATTGCAATTTAAAAATGCAGTTGTAAAATCAAATTCTCTTATTCATAGTGTGAAGTAGGATTAATGAAGGGTGCTCATTCTACAGAGGCTTGAACAGAGACTTTATGTTTCAAAGTTTATAGATGAACCAATATTACCACTTAATGAATTCAAGTAATAAAACAGAAATTCCTTACAGCCAAATATCTAAGCTACAGCTTCTTGCACTGCTTTGTCTTTTCAAAGACATGGTCATCAAGCAGGGATTCCAAACGTATCAGATACCATAACCATTTCCACATTTAAAAAATTATCACATTGCTATAAAATGCTGACCCCACTGAAAGATCATGCTGGTCAGTGATTTCATCATTTTATCAAGCCGGTGAAAGCTGTTATCTTCGGACTGAATGTCTCTAACAAGGTGATTACACAAGCACTGTTTGCTTAAGAAATGTTATTTGGAGAAAGTCTCTTTGCCAGAGGAATGTAAATCATTTCCCAAGAGATCTCACAAAACAGCCCAAACTCTTGGCAAACCTCAAATGGAATAAATAAATACCATTCTAAGGAAAGTTACAGATCAATATACAGTTGTGGTTGTTAAGTGTCATCAAGTTGGTTCCCACTCACACCGACCCAGTATAGGATTTTAGACGGAGCAGAAATCCTCTTCTTTCCCCAGCGGAGCTCCTGGGAGGCTGAAACCACAAACCTTGTGGTTCTCAGTAAAGTACTTACAGTATAGAGCCACCACACTCTCTAATGAACTGTTAAGAATGTCCAACTTCTGGAGATAGCATCACATTGCCATGTTACTAACTTTATTTTGTTGAGTTAATTATTTCAGCTTCCCACTAATCAACTTTTCTAGGATAATTACCATCAAAAGATGCATTTAATTTGAAAAAAAAAAATTAAAAACATGATGTGATCTTACTTAATTTTACAATGCTAGATTGATTAGTCCACCAGAGATGCTGTAACTGTCATACTATATGTGCATGTACCTGTAGACAACCACTCTAGGATTTTAATCTTTGCTTTTTTTCATAATCCTACTACCTAAGCATGCCAAGTATCTCTTTTAAATTACAAATGAATAAAAAGTGATCCTTTGTAATCAGAGTCTCAAAAAATATTTATCCAAAATTAAGTTACCTTAATTATAGAAATATCAATATTCTACATAAAAGAGCAATGTTTTTCAGGGGGTTATCTATCAAACTGACAAGCATTTCAATGGACATTTTTTCACACA
>NW_006408598.1:481374-482353 GCF_000296735.1 Chrysochloris asiatica
GCATCATAATGCTTGACAACACGGAGCTCTTCTGGGGCACTCAGGCACTTGGCTAACAAGCCAGAGACTCTAGCTCCCTCATTTACACCAGGACTCCAGTTAGCAGGGAAGGATGGCAGAACACAAAAAGAAAAGAACTAAGGAACTCGTGCAGTTGCCCAGGTGATGGTCAAGCGCCAAGCTGAAAGCTGAAAAACCTGCGGTCGCTAGGCAGCAGCGAAAGCTGTACAGGTTCACTTCCAGTTTTGCTGCAGCTGCAAGTGATTTCAGATTCGTGGAATCACAGCACACCCTGGTGACAAAAACAGGCCAGTCTGATCAAATTTGCTGAAGTGCCATCAAACATGATGCAGTCAAGTGGAGTGGATTCTACCTCACAGCGACCCTCCATAACAGAATAGAACTGCCCATTAGGGTTTCCAAGGTTGGGATCCATGCAGAAGTAAATTGTTACAACTTTCTTCCATTAAGTGGGTTTAAACCAGGGACCTTTCAGTTAGCAGCTGAATGCTTAGCCACTGCATCAGCAGGGCTTCTGAAGTTACCTTCACAGAAGTAAAATATGCTACCTACAGCTCTTAAAATCTTCCGGGGAAACGCACAAAAGCATAGTGAATCAACTTTTATGAAAAAAAAAAAACAAAAAAAAACAACAAAACAAAGAAAAAAGGAAAACCAAGACATGTGAGTATTACCATATACAAATGTGGAGTCCTGATGTAGGGCGGTAGGATAAGCACTGGACTGCTAACTAGCAGTTCACACCTACCAGCTTCTCCTCAGAAACCCTATACAGGATCACAATGAGTTGGAACTGACTTGATTGCACTTAACCATTTGGCTTAGTCAATTAACAGCAAGATGACTGACCTTAGACAATTTTTAAAGATCAGTTATTAAAAAAACAAACAAGAGAACAAACAAGATGGCAGATCGGGTAGATGTATAGCAGAGAGCTCCGCCAACAACAACACAGAAT
>NW_006408598.1:488013-490110 GCF_000296735.1 Chrysochloris asiatica
CTAACTTACAAGGGAAGACCATAAAAAAGGGCTGGATAGGATGCACAACCATACCTACTGACTCTTTTGGTCAAGAACACTGATAGTCAGTTAAAAAAATAAAGAGATTTGTGGCAGGTATGTTCTTTCATATGCTCAGGTTTGACAGTGAAAGGAAATGAGTCAGTTCCCCACTGGTAGGTATTGGCT
This sequence comes from Chrysochloris asiatica, assembly GCF_000296735.1. Lineage (NCBI taxonomy): Eukaryota > Metazoa > Chordata > Mammalia > Afrosoricida > Chrysochloridae > Chrysochloris > Chrysochloris asiatica. The sequence continues at coordinate 488,203 of NW_006408598.1, forward strand.
GCGAGTCAGCTGGCAGGTGCTGGGACTCAGGTACACACAAATTCTACTGTTCCACCTCAGCAGTGAAACAGTTGGTATTTTAGCCTTAAGGGTGAAAAGATGTAGGTAAATTTCAAATACAGAGTGCATCTCCAAGATGCCTCTGTATAAAAATAACACCCTTCTAGGTCACATAAATCAAGGTAAAGCCAAGTGTTGTGCTTAGACACAAGAGAAAAATATGGGTTTGGGACTGTCTTACAACTATAGTCTTTAGACATTTGTTTATATATCTAGTAAAATAAAAAATACCTATCTATATAAGTATGTTTGTTATTTGTACAAATCTTATATAGATGAAAGATGACCTTCCCTATAAAACAATAACTGCATATCCATATCCTGAATCAGGTACCTAGCGCGTTCCGGAGCAGAGGTTTAAAGAACCTCTTCATCACTTGATAATAAATGCTTTTACTTACTATTTAAGAAAAAAAAAAGATAATGGAATTCTTCGACAAAAGTCATTAAAGCCCCCTTCTATATTCTTTCTTTATACTGTCTTTGAAATCCAGTCTGCATTTCAAGTCAGTACATCTTTATTCAGATTATGTTTCAAGTGCTCAATAGCTACATGTGGCTAGTGGTTATCTAGAACAGGTCTAGAACAATAAATTTTGGGGGTGGTTAAGAAATAACTATTATGACTAAAAGAATTTGGGAAACAGAATTTGAGTGTGTCCTCAAAGACTGCAAAGGTTTAGAAAGATGGAGAGAGCATTTCTGGAAAGAATGGTGTCAAAGAGAACAGGTGTTTTGGTCAAAAATTAATTTTTACAATTCATTATGCACCGAGCACAGGGTAAACACGGACACTCAGCATTAAGAAAAAAATTTTTAAAGTCCTTACACCAGTGGTTTGGAAGCATCAGAATTATCTGGAAGGCAAAATACAATTTGCTGGCCCATCCTCAGAGTTTCTGATTCAGTAGGTCTGGATTTTCATTTCCCAAAATATTCTGTGGTGCAAATGATGCTGTTTCAGGGAGCATACTTGGAGAACCACTGCCTTATGTTAACGTTTTGTAGCTGGTACCATCTTCATTTCATCGATAAGGGCTATAAGGCTTGGAAAAGCTAAGTTACAGGAGTTAGAAGGGACCTTCAGAATTGTCCTCAGTTGGGTTAAAACGGCCAGGTTTTCTACACCCACAGCAATACATCCTTGACTGTGGGCTCCCCTAGAAGTCGGAGGGAGTGGTTACCTTAAAAATAAAAAAGGTGGCCCCCTGCTACTGAGGTAGTCCCTGAAGAGACTGACAACAGTGAGGTGCCTGTTCATAGCACTCCCCTCAATGTTGGATGGGTAGTTAATGACATGGTGATCATTCAGTCATAGTCTGCAATTTACATCTAGGTCTATTTATCTGCAACTTCTTGTTCTCCTATAATTTCTTCTAAAAATTTAAAAATTTTTATAGTTACATTTAAGATGGTGATGCATTTCAAGTTCATTTTTATATGTGCTATCAGGTTAGGGTCAAGACACTATTTTTGCATATAGATCGCTACTTGTTCCCATGTCATTTGTTGAAAACCTACTTTCCCCAACGAATGACCTTGGTATTTTTGACAAAAATTCAAGTGTTTATATATGTGTAAGTCCATTTCTTCACCCTCTAGTCTGTTTCATTGATGCATATCCTATTCTAATGGTTATATATATATACACACACCATTATATACACAATATATATATACACACCATTAATATACACACTATATATATATACACACCATTAATATACACAATATATATATACACACACCATTATAGAGGGTGAAGAAATGGACTTACACATATATAAACACTTGAATTTTTGTCAAAAATACCAAGGTCATTCATTGGGGAAAGTAGGTTTTCAACAA
>NW_006408598.1:491016-499891 GCF_000296735.1 Chrysochloris asiatica
CTTGAAAAAAAAAAAAAAAAAAAACTAGTAAGGACTAAATTGGAACAACACTAAATCTATGGGAGAACTTTTACAGGTTAACAATATGGAGGTATAAGATGGTATCTCTCCCCATTTATTTAGGTCTTTAACGTCTTTCAACAAGGTTAAGGTTTTCAGTGAATCCACTTTACATATATTTTGTTATATTTAATCCTAAATAATTCTTATTTTTGATGTTACTATAGATGGTATTTAGAATCCTGGTGTGTCACCTTAGGATAAGCACTAAACCTCAAAGTCAGTTTGAAGTGCAAGGTCGGTGGTTCAAACAACAGTTGTTCCTCAGAAACCCTATACAGGGTCACTTTGAGTTGGAACTGACTTCACAGCACTTATCAACAACAACAATAACACAATTGGGACTTAAGCAATTTCACTTTACAATTGGTGTGGCACTGAAGAATCAACACTGAATTGCAAACAACAAGGTTGGCAGTTCAAACCCACTAGCTACTCCTTGGAAACTCTATAAAGCGTTGATATAAGTTGACAGCATGTAACAACAACATTGCTAGTATATGGAAATACAATTGATTTTTGTATATTGATCTAATATCCTGAGAGCTTTATAAACTCAGTAGTTCTAGCAGTACTGCTTCAGAATTTTTAGAAAGTTCTACACAGATGATCATGTCATCTGTGAGTGTCATTTTATCTATTCTTTTCTACGAATCTACACTCTGGTTATTTTGAAATGCCCATTCACATCCACTTCCACATCCACAGCTGATGATAACACTGAGCATGCACGTGAAAAGACTTGGTTGAATTCTTATATGGCAAATAATTTGCAAATCAGCCATGGCTTTGCCTCTGAAATAATCCACTACAAACTTGAGTTTCAAAAAGTTTGCGTGAGATGAGTACTTAAACAACTCACAGAAGAGCATAAACAGAAGTGTTTCGATATCTACAAACAAAATTTAGACCAATAATATAAGTAAGGTAAAAGTTTCTTTAAAGTTGTTTTTAAAAAATTATTACTGGTGACGAGACATGAATTCATCACTATGAGCCTGAGAGTAAATGGCAGAGTATCGAATGGAAACATCCTTAATCATTGACCAAGAAGAATTTCAATCATCAATCATCAGCTGAAAAATTGATGTTTACAGCTTTCTGGGATTCTCAAGGGCCAGTACTGGAACACCATCAAGAAAAAGTTCACCAATCTACAGTGTTCATTACAATGAGATACTCACGGAAGAGTGGAAGCCCAAATTTCGAATAAATGCAGAAGACTGTTAGTCAAGGGCATTTGATATTGCATGACAGTGCATGTACCCATACCTCTACCACACTGCTGATAAGTGTCATGGAGTCGATTCCCACTCAGAGCAAACCTGCATAGGGTTTCTGAGGAGACCCTGTTGAGGTGGACACTGCAAAACATAGTCCTGATCTTGCTTCATCAAAATGTCACCCGTTTGGTCCCCTGAAAACAGCCTTTAGAGGATGACGATGCACTCTGATGAAGAAGTGAAGACAGTGGTGCATTCATGGCTTGTCATTCAAACCTAAAACATTTTTTTAAAATAAGGGAATACGAAAGCTTGTTTATAGATGGACAAACTATATTGAAAAATAAGGAGATTATGTAAAAAAATGATGTATTTTTCTTTTCTAAAACTTGATTAAAATAAATTCTCCAGCCAGATTGTAGTTATTTTTTACTCACCCCCCTATTTTGCCTCTTATTCCTTTTCTTGCTTTGTTGCACTAACTACCAGACCCCAAACCAAACCCACAGCCAATTTGAGTCAATTCTGACTCAAAGCAACCCTATAGACAGAGTAGGCTGTAAATCTCTAGAGGAGCAGACAGCCACATCTTTGTGCTACAGATCAGCTGGTGGGTATGAAGCTATGACCTTGTAGTTAGCAGCCCAACTGCTAATCCACTATGTTGTCATGGTTGCACCACCTAGGGTTAGTAAGATGGTGGATAGAAATGGTGAGGGTGGATATTTTTGCCTTCTTTCCAATTGTGAGGAAAAAATCTTTTGTCCATCCTTAAGTATATGTTAGCTAAAACTTTTTTGTAGATATCCTTTTATGTGGCTGAGGAAATACCCTTCTAATACTTATTTTCTGAGTGTTTATCATGAATAGGAATTGAATTTTGTCAAATGTGTTTGTTTTACCTACAGTTAACCTGATAAGACGGTAAATTATATTGACTGATTTTCTAATTTTAATTAATCTTGAATTCGTGGGATGTTTTCTATGTGTTCATGATTTATGATTATTACATAGTCCTGTATTTGATATGCCAAGATTTCATACAGAATTTTTATATCTGTATTTTCTTATACTTGGCATCTTTGGAAAAGATGATGTATATATACATGTATATGATAAGCACTGAGCTGTGAACCACAGGTCTGCAGTGTGAGCTCTCTAGCTGCTCTGTGGTACAAAGATGAGACTATCTGCTTCCACAAAAATTAGAGCCTTGGAAACCCTATACAGCATTGCTGAGAGACAGAACTGTCTCCATGGGACTTAACATATGTGAGTCATATTAACCATAAAACTTATCTTTGATTTAGAAATGGTTAAATTAGCAAAAACCACTTACATAGTAAATAGGAATTTATCATATATTAAATTCTCAAAAGTTATGTTGTTGTTGTTGTCAGGTGCCATTGAGTCGGAACCGACTCATAGCGACCCCATGCACAGCAGAACGAAACAATGTCCGATCCTGGGCCAACCTCACCACCGCTGCCACACTTGAGTCCATCAATGATGCCACCTGGCCAATCCATCTCGTTAGGGGTCTTCCTCTTTTTCTCTGACCCTCCACCCTAACCCAGCATGACATCCTTCTCCAGCGACTGTTCTCTCCGGACAATGTGTCCAAAGGATGAGAGACAAAGCTTAACCATCTAGGCCTCCAAGGAGCACTCTGGCTGCACTTCTTCCAAAACAGATCTATTGGTTCTTTTGGCAGTCCATGGCACTTTCAGTATTCTCCTCCAACACCACAACTCAAAAGTTAAAGAATGTCTTTAAATTATAATGTTGTAAGTATATTTGCTTTAAAAATCCTTTTAAGTTGTTCACAACTTCATTGCCATTACTAAAAATTTTGTATTTCTAATATGCTTGATGGCGATGACTTCATGACAACAGATTATAAAGTGAATACTCTCCTTTCATAGCATGGAAATAGTTTGGAAATCTCTACACATAAAAATGATTTTGTGTCAGGGTTTTACAAATGAAAAAGAAGCTAATGCTGACCAGACTCTAGTTAAATATAACCGAAAATAAACATTGGGATCCTGTAATATTCTGAGAAGCACGGATAAACTGCTGTATCTGCAACTTCATGCTTCTCTCTGTGAAATAATATCAAGGTAGACAGGAGATCATGGCTTGATATAAAACAGCCTGCCATGTATTATTGTCACATGCCATGTGGCCCAATTTTCAGCCAAGCACTAGATAGGTATATAGGGGTATGGGTAGGTGGATGGTGAGAAGAGGAGGACAACAACACTAGTGAAGTATGTTCACCACAGAATGGTCAATCATTCAAAGTTAAAAGTGCCACATTTTCCAAAGGACAAAGTTAAGAAGGGCTGGGAAGGTGGGTGGAATGCAGATATGAACCAGAGGGAGGAAGTGGGATAACTGTTGTTACATGGAGGGGATTGCAATCATTGAGATGAAACAAAGTGTAGGATTTGCTGAATGTAAAACTGTTGATCATTGACAATAAAAAGTTTTTAAAAAGACAGCCTGCTAAGTATTATTGAGACAGGATCACAAATAAGCTGCAGATTCAGAAGACTTCATAGTAAACATTGGGTTCCTCAGGAAGCAGATTTCAAAACAGAGATTATTCTTATTGCAAAAGGCTATCGAGTCGGTTCTGACCCATAGTGACCCTGTATAGGGTTTCAGAGGAACAACTGGTGAGCTTCAACCGCCAACCTTGCAGTATAAACCAACTTTGCAGTCCAAAGCATTAATTCACAGCACCACACACCAGGACTCCAAGACAGAGTTTAGTATGCAGATATTTATTAAGAAGTACCTTTGGGATGAAGGAGCTTTGGTAGAGTTGTTGTTGTTGTTAAGTGCCGTCGAGTCGGTTCCGACCCATAGAGACCCTATACAGGGTTTCCGAGGGTGCAAATCCTTACGGGAGTAGAAAGCCTCATCTTTCTCCCGCGGAGCGGCTGGTAGTTTCGAACCGCTAACCTTAAGGTTCATAGCCCGATTCGTAACCACTACGCTACCAGAGCTCCTTTTTGGTAGAGTAGTGGTTACGAATCGGGCAGCAAACTGCCAAGGTAAGCAGTTCAAAACTACCAGCTGTTCCACAGAGAAAGATGAGGTTTTCTGCTCCCGTAAAGATTTACAGCCTTGGAAACCCTGTACAGGGTCACTATGAGTCAGAACCAACTCCACGGCACATAACAATAACAACAACAAACGGTTTGGGATCAAACTCACAAAAAGGAGAAGAATAAAGTAGGTTTGGACAGAGAGAAGTTAGGCTGTGAAATAGATCCAGTTAAAATATGTGGCAGCCAAGTCTATCTACCTGAATTGCACATCTTTAAACTTCCAGGTAATGTTAAGATGGCTAGTAATGAGGCAGAGTACACCCAATGGAATCAACCACGTCATAGGTGCTATGCTTGTCTGTGATTGAGCTGGATACATGACACAGTGTTGGTAAGAGAAGGCCATTATTACTATTTATAGAAAGCAAACAATAACAGATTCTCAAAGGGGAAAGGCTAATTCTTCCCCCAATTACCAATGTCCATTCTTATGGTACAGGGCAAGAACACCATCGTTTCAGTAAGGTATGTTTTCATGTCACTGCTGCCTCTGGCTACCACCAAGTTAGCTGGGCAGCATGTGTAATTCCTCAGGCTTCTATCCTGGCCTCATTGGAAGGAAGTGCCCTAAATACGCTCTCCCAAGTCTTGGCTGCTTGGCCCTCGTAGACCTTTGCTGCTGGCTTACATCACACTATCCAGAACCATGTGGGTTTTTTTTCTCTTGCCACCACACCACTTATATCATATTGCCCAGGGAGGAAGGTGTTTTAAAAGAGGCAAACTCAAGCCTCTACTCTGCACAGGCATTACAGCTCTTTATTATTAGGCAAGACTCCAATAAGGAGGCAATACAAAGATGATCTCTGGGATGAAGGCATTCAGCAGTGTCTCTCTGTGGACCATCCAGCCTACCTTGTCTCCATCTTTAATGTTACAGCTGTCTTCTGAGTCTACAGCATCAAAAGGGCATGGTCCAGAAACTTCTTGAAGGTAGTTAAGACCCCACTAACTTTTATGGAATTGACCCTGATATAAACTTATCAGTATGGCAATATCAACCAATCCCCTAGCTGGACCACAAAGGACTCAATCCAATAGGGTTGGTTTTCAAGTCACTATTTGCAGAGTGAATTGACCACTCCCTTGCAAGATTGCTGCCCAGCCAATCATTTTGTAGGACCTAAAAGACTAGAGCTAGAAAAGTCATACAAAAACAATTGCTGTGGAGAACAAACAAGATGGTGGATCAGGTGGAAGTGCAGTGAGGAGCTTCGTCAGCAATAACAGAATACTGGACCAAGCTGGCTCAGGGGATAGTGTCAAAACTCTGAACCACAGATAAAGGAATATTTACAAAGTTGGGAAGCTTAAAACCAGTGGAATTTTTAGCAGAAGCAACAAATTCAATGTTTTCTAATCCAAGGAGCTCAGCTGCTTCCTGAGTGGCCATTTTGGTAAGACCAAACCAGGGAAGGGATCAGAACAACCACGGAAGCCTCACAGAACCAGAGATAAAGGTGTGGACATTCTTTTTTTTTTTGTACCTATTTATTGGCCTCGCGCTATCTGCGCACCTTCATTCTGGTGACTAGAGGGGGTGCCAAAGCGAGTGGACAGCCCACCCCTACCTCTGGAGGGTTCTATTATGCATGTGCACAGATCGCCTCAAAATTAAAAGGGACAGTTTCCGCTTAAAACCAAACGACAGCGCAAAACAACAATAGCTAGTCCTGAACTGTTTATCACGAGGAAAATGACCTGAATGGAGGTTGTGGAGCAGGACAGGCAAAGTAAAAAGAAAATAGGCTGAAAATTAAATCCTGAGATACACCATAACGATCAGCAGTGGCATCTTGAAATTTTTCAGGAAGATGAGTGAAAAGGGAAGCCAATCTCCTGATCACATCTACCTAGAGGCAATCAGAAAGCATAAAAAATACGAAAACACATATACATCTAAGTTTTAAGGCCAAAACTAACCAATGAATATGCCAATAAAATAAAATAAAATAAAAATAACAGATGACCATATCAGCACATGTCCAGAAATAAGGTAAAGTGATTAAGACAAATGAGCTGGAGGTAAACCTACGCTCCATATTGGAAGATGGGCAAGCTTTGGAAAGGTCTGAGAAGGAATTCAGAAAAATGATTATAAAATGCATCAAAACACTATACAATGGAGTTGAGAATAAGGAAGAACTCAGGAAAGCAATACAGGAACAAATAAGATAGATACAGCATTGGAAACAATTCAAAACCTACAAAAAGAGATCCAAACAATTAATAATAGAGTATTAGAAATGGACAATACACTGGAAGGGCAAAGGAGTAGAATTGAAGAGATGGAAGCCAGAACTAATGGGCTGGAAGATAAATCTCTCAGTAACAATACGATAGAGGAACAAAAAGAAAAAGGATAAAAAAAAAAAACTGAAAAAATCTTAAGATTCATGTTGGACAACATGAAAAGGAATAACTTAAGAATTATCAGCATTCCAGAACAGTAAGAAACACACAAATCCACAGAAGAGATAGTGAAAAAACTTCTGGAAAAAAATTTCCTCAACATCCTGAAAAGCGAAAAGATAAGCATCCAAGAAGCTCAATGAACCCCAAGAAGGATAAATCCTAAAAGAAAAATACCAAGACATACAATAATCAATCTCTTCAAAATCAAAAGACAAGGACAGAATCCTGAAGACAGCTAGGGAAAAAAGAAGTGTAACATACAAGAGCAAGCAAATCAGACTAAGCTCAGATTTCTCAACAGAAACCATGCAGGCAAGAAGGCAATGGGGTGACATCTATAAAACCCTGAAAGAATAAAACTGCTGACCAAGAATCCTTTACCCAGCAAAGCTGTCAATTAAATACAGAGGTGTAATCAAAACATTCCGGGATAAACAGAAGCTAAGGGATTTTGTCAAAGTCAATCCTACAATGAAAAACATGCTAAAAGGAGTTCTGTGGACAGAGAACCAACAAAAACAGACAACAGAGATTGATGTACATGACAGCAGCATCCAGATGTCAATCGACAGATGGAAGAGTTAAGAATAGACTAAAACTTTGAGAACAAATTCATTTAAGATCTGGGAGGTCTATGATCAAAACAATTACAATGTGAAGAAAGTAAACACAGAGGAATAGAATTCTAGGTGGTGGGAATGTCAGGTATATTACAGGATAAAATAGACTGTATTAAATGGAGGGAAACCTTAAAGGACTCTAAGGTAACCACAACGGTGGGAGTTTCGGGGAAGGTGGAGGGAGGCAACGATAGAGCACAGGGTAAAGGCAGACACATCATAGTTCCGGTGTTGGGGAGGGTAATACAAGAAGGTCAAGGCGGCAGAAGAACAAGGTATATAGGGGAACACTGAGACAGGTTTACATGGGCTAAATGGGACAAAGGTAAATATTGATGCATGCTAACCTTGGAACAACAGGGCTTTGGGATACAGAGATCTAGGCATAGTTTGAGGAGGGGAAATAATACTAAGATGCTTGACTGTCTTATGATTCCTTGCCTACTACTGTAAAATAAACAAACACTTGAGTGGGATAGAAAGGAATGTCAGGAAACATGATTACAGAAAACTTGTAAGCCCGTTTTCAGCCTATAACTGATTGGAATACCTAAAAGGGGCTCTAGAACTTTCCCAGTGAAACAGACATCTTGAGGAGCCTTTGTAAAGTATAAGACATTAGGGAGAACCCTGAGTCCCATCCAGAACCTCTGAGGTGGGGCATTCCCACTAGAAAGGACAAGCAGACCAGCCTGGAACAGCTAGAGCGTCAGAAGATGCATCTTCAAAGAAAGATCATAAGGAAAAACCCAAAGCCAAATGGCAGGATGACTGGCTACTGCAAGAACAAACAAGCTATTCACCGGGAAGCCATCAAGGCAAATAATCAAGTTCCTTCAGGACAAACCATCCTCTAAGACGTAAATGCAAAGGGGAACACATGAGCAGGTATTTAAGCTTGCTGACGAGCACCTTGGTCAATGGTAGTGAGGTTGGCCCAGGATCAGGCAGTGTTTCGTGCTACTGCACATAAGTACCTAACAACAACAACTACAACAACCCATTTGACCTAGCCTTGCTATCTTGATAATCGGAACTCAACTAGAGGAAGATTAAAAAAAAGGACAAAAAAATTTTTGATAAAGGAAACAAGGGTAAATTGCTACAATCTGATGATCTTGACTATATTTACGGAGGTTGTTGTTAAGTGCCTTCGGATCGATTCCGACCCATAGTGACACTGTAAAGGATTTCCAAGGAGCAGCTAGTAAGCTTGAACTGGGGACCTGCTAGTTCAAACCGAATTTACAATCCAGCTCATTGCCCACAGCACCACACCAGGACTCCACTCATGGAGGTAGTAACTCTAAATACCAACAGAGAGGGATGGAGTCTTCACATCAAGTATCAATGGCATCCCCTCCATACACAGGGTATATAGAGAGACGGGCAACTTAGACATTGGCTACCTAAAATGAGGGGGCGATAAAGGCAC
>NW_006408598.1:502220-506478 GCF_000296735.1 Chrysochloris asiatica
ATGTAATGAAACAAGCTATATGAATGGTTGAATGTGAAGCTGATGATGTGCCCTGTAAACTTTCACTCAATCCAAAATAAAAACATTTAATTAAAAAAAAAAAAAAAGGATTCTTGTAACTTATTCTCCTCCTTCATTCAGACCGCTACAAATTCCACTCCTTTGGGCCTTTTCCCTGACCACTCTATGTAAAATATATCCCCTTGCTGCATTTCATTTTTTCCATAGTGCTTATAACCACTTGACATGTTTTAGTAGGCACTGATTTGTTGTTTGGGTATTATCTGTCACACCCACTTTAGTATAAGTTGTAGGAAGGGGCAGACAACTATATTTTGTTCACCAATTATCTTTAACAATGTTTGAACATAGAAGGTTCTCAAAAATATCTGTAAAATGACTAAATTTACATGTGTATTTTTTAAGTGATTACAGTTTATAGTTGATGTTGTTAAATGTCTTCAGGTCAGTTTCTACTCTTAGCAACCCAATATAGGGTTTCCAAAAGTGGCTGGTGGGTTTCAACTGCAGACCTTGCAGTTAGCAGTCCAGTGCTTATAAATCATCACATATTGGATAATATATATGATTTCTTATCACTGCTAACTATTTGGTCAGTGAACTGGGTACCAAAAGTTATAACTAAACCAAGGTTCCCAATGTGTGTACAATACAGAACTTTAAGGTAGATCGTCTTACTTAAAAGAAACAAATGTCTTACAATAAAAGCAAGATATAAATAGAACCCTAAGCAATCAGAGGAAGTGTGGTGGCTTCATATGGTAAGCACCAGACTGCAAACCACAATGTTGGTGATTCGAGCCTACCAGCCACTCCACAGGAGAAAATACAAGGTTTTCTGATCCCAAAAGATTACAGTATCAGAAACACTATTATAGAGTCACTATAAGTCAAAACCTACTCTATGGCATAAAACAATAACAAAGTAATTAATGTGTGTTTTATTACTCTTTTGGAATTTTCTATCAATTGTGCTGTTTTTAATTTGTGTATTTAAGAAACCGACTTATAAAAGGCACTGACTCATAGAGAGAAAGAATTCTAAAGATCTAAAAATTTAAGTATACAATCTCATACATATATTCCACTCAACCAAATACATTTCATTATTGGCTTAAAATTCAAAAGCAATCAATAAAGTCCTAAGACATGAGGCACTCTTATTCAAATGTAGTATCAAAATGCCTTCAAATGCTAACTAGCAATTGTTGAATTAAAGGCCTCTTGGGAGTCTACATACCTGTGCTCCTTTTCCATTAGTGTGAATAATCAAAAGCAAAGTGATTAAAAGTGGTGCACTTATATTGACATTTTTGTTATTCCATCCAAATTATCTTCAGAGACAGATACGTTGCAGACAATTATACTATTGCTTGCAAAACTGCATTAAGTGATTCCTCACAAACAAATGTCAATTTAAGCTACATAAAAATTCATACAAACTAATCTAGCTGGATTTGGATGAATTTAAAAGGTTTTGCTATTTAATTGATTGATTGATGACAGTTATCTCATGTTGCTGTAACAGAAATACTAAAGTGGATGGCTTCAGCAAACAAATTTATTCTCTCGAAGTTTGGGAACCTGGAAGTCCAAATTCGGAGCACAAGCTCTGGAAAAAGATCCTTTCATCATCTATATGCACAGCACTCCTTGGAGACTCAACATAAATCTTGCCCTGTATCCAGAAGCTTCACAGCATAGGGTGCTCAGATCCAAAGAAAGCACTCCAATCTTGGTTCTTCTTTCTTGCTGGCAGTGGGTCCCTCCCTTTCTGCTCACTTCTCCTTTTGTATCTTAAAAGAGATAGGTTCAAGACACAACTTAATCCTATAGCTTGCCTCCAACCTCATTAACATCATAGAAATGAGGATTTGCAACACATAGGATAATTCTATCATATCAGAGTTTATCACATCATGGGTGGTGGAGACTGCGTTATATTAGATCTGAGTTGGAACCAACTCCAAGGTATATAACCACCACCATCACCACCACCACACCAGGAATTACTACATTTTAACTGTCAAATCACTGAGAATCAAGGCCCAGTCAATTTGACACAATTCATATGTGAAGGCTATACGGTATATAGATTTTTAAACGAAAGAGGCAAATATATATATAGGGTGTGATGCTGTAAGGATAAGCACTGGACTGCTAATCACAAGGTCGATGATTCAAACCCACCAGCCACTCCTTAGAAACCCTATATAGAGTCGCTATGACAGAGAGCCAACTTGATGACACTTAACAAATTTTAGATTTTCTTCATTTCATATGTATTCCCACTTTGTCTTAAAAAGCCAAACATATACTTCAAAAAAAAAACCAGTTCCACCCAAATGATTAGTACACATTTTAAGGAAGTCATAAACAGCCAATAAAGAAACACTAAACTGCCACAACATTTTCAAACTTGCTGTATTCAAAGATCTTGATGGTAAAATTCAATTAGACTTGGCCCTTGAAATGAAATTCTCCTTTAAGATTTAAGCCACCTAACTACAAGAAGCTCTGGTAGCGTAGTGGTTATGAATCAGGCTGCAAACCTTTAAGGTCAGCAGTTCAAAACTACCAGCTGTTCCATGGGAGAAAGATGAAGCTTTCTGCTCCCGTAAAGATTTACAGCCTCAGAAACCCTGTACAGAGTTGCTATGAGTCGGAACCAACTCCACGGCACATAACAACAACTACTACAAAAACAAGCAAGCTGTTCACCAGGGAGCCATCAAGGCCACTTCAAGTCCCTTCAGGACAAACCCCCCTCCAAGTCTGAAATTCAAAGAGAACACATGAGCAGGCATGTAAGCTTGCTGGCTACCATGATGAGCTGCTGGTGAGTGGAAGAGGGAGAAAGGCAGCAATGAAGATATGGGCTGAGTTCAATCATCTTTCATAGACTCCCATCGACACGGAGATGAGAGAAAGAAGAGGAAGGGCTGGTTGGTCTTAAGTGTGGTGAGACCTGGGGACTCCTAAGTCCATGGACAAGAACATAGCCATGGAAGGGTAGAGTTGAGAGTGAAGCATCCAGCTGATATGAAGTGAGAAGAGATACACAAGAGCACCCAAACTTGTAGATGATAAATAACCAAATGACGACCTAACTTCAATGGTTTCATGATCAGAACTCGACTAGAGGAAGATTAAAAAAAAAAAAAAAATTATAAAGGAAACAAGTGTAAATTGCTACAATGTGGATGTAGTAGCTCTCAGTACCAACCTAGAGGGAAGAAGTCTTCATTTCAAGTATCAAGTATAGGATTGATAGGGATGAGCAACTTAGACACTGGCAACCTAAAATGGGAAGGGAGGTGCCTACGAAGGCAGGAAGAGACTGGCTTACAAGTTTTCAAGAGGGAGTTAAGTTTCAGACTGTGTGGAGGAAAGTAGAATCCCCACTGAATACTTTTCATCTTTTCTAGACAGGTCTGGTGAAAAGATATGAGGATAAGATTCTTATGATTCAATAGTAATTGTTATCATGGTTAATTGTGGCTGTCACAACAGTAAAGGTAGAGTTCTGTAACAAAAAAGGAGGAGGAGTTAATCTTAACAGTCCAGGAACAGATGACCCTAAGATCATCAAGAGAGAAGAGCATGAACGGAATATGAGACCCTATCCAGAGAAGAAGAGACACCAGAGATGAAGGCAGAGATGAGAACACGGAGAGAGAGAGCAGCTGAGGTCTGTAGACTCATGGGAAGAGAAAGGTAGCAGCTAAGGACTGTGGACTCATAGAAAGAGAAAGGTTGTGTGCTTGCGGCCAGGAGGCAGGCTTGCAGAATGTGCCCTTTGGTTGTTTAAATGATTTTATATTCCTGAGTGTTTTTTGTGTACATCCGAGACAGACAGAAAGAAAAAAAACAAAAACAAAAACAAAAAACCGGGATAAAACCAATGTTCTCCCATGTAAACTATCACTGAATTCACAATAGAAACTTAAAAAAAAAAAAAAAGCTACTGAAAGTTTTTTTTTTAATTTATCTTCAACAAACATTATACATTTATCCCCATTGTTTTTCATTTAAATAGTGTATTTCTCAGAGTGCCCAGTGACACAATGAGTGATTAAGCACTCAACTATTAACGAAGAGTTCAGCAATTCAAACCCACTAGTCACTCAACAAGAATAATATGCAGCAAGCCACAACATGAGAAGATATATGCACACCAATGTTTATAGCAGCACTATTTACAATAGCAAAAAGATGGAGACAGCCAAAGTGCCCA
>NW_006408598.1:511298-512681 GCF_000296735.1 Chrysochloris asiatica
TTAAAAACAAAACAAACAAACTTTGCACTAAACTTTGCACTATTTGGCTACTAGCGTATATGTTAAAAAATAAAAAGTTACATAGCATGCTCTTCAAAATAGACCAAATCATGATTTTATGTATCAAGTGATAAAGGTACGTTATAAACACTATGTTCAGTATAACCCTGTTTGATGATTATCTAAATGCATGTATAGGCATGTACATGAATATGTATTTCACATTGAAAGGCACATACAAAAATGGTGGCAGCTGATCTGTCTAAAATGCTACAATTAAAGCCATTTTAACATTCGTCCTTGTGTTTTCCATTAGTGAACATATATTAATTCTGGTATTGGAAAAATTATCAAACATTATGATTCTTAAATATTGACAGCCATTTTCTTTTCTTAATCTTTTTGGGTAAACTTACATAATATTAGGTTTAGGCAACCTTTTTCAAGTTAATCTGTACTTAAGAATTTTGTATTCAAATCTTAAAATTTTGCTATATTTTTCAAATTGTGGTGAAATCATTAACATAAAAGTCATCCTTTCAAAGTAAGTGTACAATTCTCTGGCACTTAGTATTTAATGCTATCAACCACCATCTCACTCTAATCCAAGCACATATTCATCACCCAAAAATGAAATGCCATTCCCTTTCAGCAAATGCTCCCATTCTCCCCACCTCCCAACACCTGGCAACCACCAATCTGCTTCTATCTCTATAGATCTGCTTCTATCTCTATAGATTTACTCATTCTGGATATTTCATATAAATGGATCATACAGTATGTGATCTTTTGTGCCTGACTTCTTTAACTTAGAATAAACTTTAAGATGCTCATCCACATTGTAGCATGTATCAGTACTTTAATGAACATAAACTCATAATCTCCACACTTCTAACATTTTAGTTTTTGCAATCACCCTACAAGTTTATAACAATTATACATACCAAGTTATGTTATGGGTACAAAGGTAAAACTAGTGTTATTTTGTCAATTTGGTTAATGTTAAAATTTGACAAAGAAAGTAGAAAAGGAGGTAGCATATTAATTAATTCTCTAGTAGACTTCTGATTCTGATATTAATGGATAAGTAATTGAAAAAGAAGCAGCTCATTGATAATTATTTCATACCATTTCACTATTAGAAGGAATATAAGTTCCAGCTCAATTAAACATCCAAAATAAAAATGATAAAATACCAATAAATTAATTCCAAGACATATTCAGTAACATGTTATATCTGTGCCACATTTTTCCTAGTAGTTTTTATGCATGCATTAGGAGTCAGATGCAACATACAATCAATTTATAGAAAGAATACAATCAAATCATTATTTTAAGATTGTCATTTGCTTTTGAATATAAGATATTACGGCTAAAGTAGTA
>NW_006408598.1:514131-515472 GCF_000296735.1 Chrysochloris asiatica
TGAGGTTTGCAGCCCGATTCATAACCACTACACTACCAGAGCTCCTTACCTTTTGGTTAGAAACTGAGAATCATTGAGCCACCAAGGCTTCTTTTAGTAAATAATACACTAATACTGTTTCATCAGTTGTAACAAACGTACCATAGCAATGTAAGACTTTAACAATAGAGAAAACTGTGGTGGGGGAACTCCATGTACTTACTTTCCAGTTTTTCTGTAAATCTGAAATACTCTGAAAACTAAAGTCTTGTGAAATTAACCAGATAAGAGAAACTAGAAAAAGACCTAAAATTCTCAGGGTAGGTTACAGAGATATATTTCCAATACCACTAAGGAAATTGGAGCATACTTGTAACAGTGTTCTGCTGAGTTTGACCAAAAGTATTTGATTCTCAACCTACAAACCCTGTTTTAATTGGACATAGTCACAAAACTTGACAAGTTTGATGCTAATAAAGTCACATTGACAGCTATTATCTAAAGCGCCTGGCTTTGTCCTTGATATATATATCATAGAGATACGTATTCATCTTTTTAATGTGTCCCTCCTCTTAACTTTTTCTTGGTGTCTGACCAAATTATTTCCCAACTTCCAAGTGGCACTGACACATTCTTTCTCTCACAGTCCAACTTTCCTTATTTGAAGGAGTTTCACTGCACTGGCAGCATCCATGGTAAAGATGTGGGGAGGCCCCTGAGCCCAGCTCCATACTACATCTGGCCCAGTTTGTTGTTGTTAAGTGCCGTCGAGTCGGTTCTGACCCATAGTGACCCTGTACAGGGTTTCCGAAGGTGTAAATCTTCACGGGAGTAGAAAGCCTTATCTTTCTCCCGCAGAGCAGCTGGTAGTTTCAAACCGCTGACCTTAAGGTTCGCAGCCCAATTCGTAACCACTACGCTACCAGCTAGGCCCTAAGAACTCCTCCAGCTCTGCATATTGACTGTCTTCTTAGAGTAGAAATACCTAGTTCTCTCCCCAAGCACCAAACTATCTTCAAAAAAGATCTAAGGCAGTGGGCATTTAAGGAGCCCTGGTGGCACAATGCTTAAGAGCTCAACTGCTAACTGAAAGGTCACTGGTTTGAACTCAGCCATTCTGCAGGAGAAAAGACCTGGCTATCTACTTCCATAGGATGATAGCATAGTAAACTCTATGGGACAGTTCTACCCTGCCATAGAGGGGCACTATGACTTAGAATTAGCTCTATGGTACTCACCAACCGTGGGCATGTAAGCCAAATCTAAAACATGAATGTTGGGTCAAGATTAGCAACATTTTTAGTCTTGGAGTACACTGTAAAGACTGATGCATGTCAGTGGCTTTAGGCAAAAAATGGAAAG
>NW_006408598.1:516682-518538 GCF_000296735.1 Chrysochloris asiatica
CTGCAAACCCTTGTTAGTTCCACTCTCTAAGTTTCAGTTTCTCCACAAAGAATCTATCCTGGATTATTTCAGTTCCATTACCTAAAAATGACAGGATCATTTTCTACCCTCCTAAATCTATACATGGAGTCCTGGCATGACACTATAGGTACTGGAACGCAAGGTCAATTTGTACTACAAGGTTGGCAGTTCTAACTCAGTCACTCCTCAGAAACCCTATAAAGGGTCTCTCTGAGTCAGAACTGACTCAAAGGCACTTAACAACAATCAGTACATACTCTATGCATTGTCTGTGATCAGATAATATCCACATTCCCATGAGGAACATTTAATTGTGCTGTTGAGGAACCTATAGACCAAGAGGTAGTCATTCAAACAGAACAATGGAACACTGTTGTTTACGATTAGGATAGGATTGCCCCAGTGATGTATTCTTTCACCATACTTATACAATCTATATGATGAACAAATAATCTGAACAAATAATCTGAGAAGCTGGGATATATGAAGGAAAATGTGGCATCGGGATTTCAGGAATACTCATTAAAAACCTATGATATGCATACACTACAACCTTTCTTACTGAAAGTGAAGGGAACTTAAAATACTTAAAGACAAAGATCAAAGACCACAATCTTTCGTATGGATTGCACCTCAGTGAAAAGAAAACAAAAATCCTCACCACTGTACCAATAATAAACAGAAAAGATTGAAGTTTTCAAAAGTTGCTACTTTGATCAACCATCAACAAATGGAAATGGCAGTCAAGAAATCAAACAACATATTGCAGTAGGCAAATTTGCTGCACAAGACCTATTTAAAGTGTTGAAGAGCAAAGATGTCCTTTTGAGGACTCAGGTGTGCCTGACCCAAGCCATGATATTTTCAATAACTAACCTTATATGCATACAAAAGTTGGAGAGTAAATAAGGAAGACCGTAGAAGAATTCACGCTTTTGAGTTATGGTGTTGGAGGAGAATATTGAAAGTGCCATGGGCTGCCAAAAGAATCAACAGATCTGTGTTGGAGGAAGTGCAGCCAGAGTGCTTCTTGGAGGCCAGGATGGCCAAACTTTGTTTCTCATACTCTGGACATGTTGTCAGGATGGACCAGTCACTGGAGAAGGAGATCATGTTTGGTAAGGTAGAAGGTCAGAGAAAAGATGAAGACCCTCAGCAAGATGGATTGGCAAAGTGGCAGCATCAATGGGCTCAAAAAATGAGTAAGTGGCAATACCAACCTCTGAAAAATAAACTTTAAAGCCAGAACCAGCATTCAAGATAAAGAAGGACATTATCGCAAAACTAAAGGATAAATTGAACAAGATGACATAACCATAATACATATCTATGCTCCCTAGGAAAGAACCCCAAAATACATAAAACAAACCGTACTAGAGTGAAGAAACAGACAAATCTACAATAATAGTGGGAGATTTTAATACACCACTTTCAAAAATGGATAGAGCAATCAGAAAGAAACTCAACAATACAGAGGAACTAAACAACACAATCAAACAGCTTGACCTCATAGACGTGTACAGAGCATTCAATCCAACAGTATAATACACATTCTTTCCAGTACATATGGAACATTCTCTAGAATAAACCATGTATTAGGCCACAAAACAAATTTATAAACATCAAAATATTATAAAGCATCTTCTCAGACCACAAGACTATAAAATTGCAAATTAACAATAAGAAAACCAAAAAAAATTACATCAAATACATGGAAACAATTAACATCATACTTAAAAGTGACTGGGTTGTTGTTGTAGTTGGGTGCCGTTGAGTTGGTTCCAACCCATAGCAACCTTTTATAGGGTTTCCGAGGAACAGCCAGTGAGCTTGAA
>NW_006408598.1:521103-524687 GCF_000296735.1 Chrysochloris asiatica
CAAAATATACTGAATGTCGAGGAGATAGTTTCTTCAACAGATGGTGCTGGCAAAACTGGAAATAGATAAAAATGAAACAACACCTTTATCTCACACCACAGACAAAAAACAACTCAACACAGATTAAAGACCTAAATGTAAATCCCAGAAGTATAAAGGTCATCAATGAAAAAATAGGGACAAATTTAAGGGTTCTAATAAAAACAAAACAAACAAACAAACAAAAAGCTTATGTGCATCAAAAGACTTCACCAAAAGAGTAAAAAGGGAATACACAGAATGGGAAAAAATCTTCTGCAGTGTCTGTGCTGTTAGATCCCATTGAGTCGATTCCAACTCATAGTGATTCCATGTGACAAAGTAGCAATGACCCACACAGTTCTCAAGACAATAATCTTTATGGAAGCAGATGGTCAAGTATTTTTCCTGCAGAGCAGCTGAGTAGGTTTGAACCTCCAGACTTTTGCTTAGCAGGTGAGCAGTCAACCATTGTACCATCAAGGCTCCACTGTTTATCTCTACATTCTATTTCATAATACTTTTTAAAAGTCTTTCTTTATTCACAATTTTCACCCTGAGCAGCTACATATAGTATAGACAAAAGAAGATACTAATCTCAATTTCACCCTGGAAGTCTTGAACAGATTTAAAAGGAATATGAACTATAAGTGGGTAAACACCTTGGTTAGCCACTGAGATTGCTACTACCTATTCTCAAGATACATTTTTAGATTGAAAAGTGTCTCCTTCCAATAGCAAGTTGTGATGGCACAACATGGTGAAAATGTCACTAAATTGTACACTTAAAATTTATGAAGATGAAAAGAAAGTACCTCCTTCCAATCTGCAGGCTATTTTCCCCCATTACTACCATAGAATCATCATCATCATCATATATAACATTTATTGCATCATTTCTAGTATGTTCAATGAATGAACACCATACAAAGGGCTTTACATGCATTAAGGGAATACTTTTCTCTTCAAAATTCACTATAAGTGTCTAGAGATCAAAGTACTTAATCTTATAACTAGTCTAAGGTCAGACGGACAATGATCTCACTCTTTCTAAGGTCAGAGCTCATCATTTTAAGTAGTTTATTAGTTCTCTAAGGAGTCCTGGTGTGGCGTTGTGGGTTAATGTGCTAGACTGCAAAGTGATCTAAACTGCAAGGTCGGCAGTTCAAGCTCACCAGCTGCTCCTTGGAAACCCTATACAGGGTCACTATGGGTCGGAACCAACTCGATGGCACTTAACAACAATAGGGGTGCTAAAAGAAAATGCTACAAATTATATTGTTTAACACAACACACATTTATCCTCTCACAATTCTGGAAACTATAAATCCAAATTAACTTTCACTGGATGTCAACAGGGCTGCACTTCCTTTGTAGGCTCTTTGCGTGAATCATTTCCTTGCCTCTTCCAACTTCTGGTGTCTACCAGGATTCCTTGGCTGTAGTCATATCACTCTAGTCTTCAAGGTCTCATCTCCAAATCCTTCCCTGCCCTATCTTCACATAGCCTTCACCTCTGAATTGTCAAATCTCCCTCTGTCCATCAATTTTAAGAATACAAGGGGTTTCATTTAGGGTATACCAGATAATCTAGGATAACCTCCCCTATTTCAAAATTCTTAACTGAATCCTATCTGCAAAAGCTCTTTCACCATATTCACAGGATTGTTGTTGTTAGGTGCCATTGAGTCAGTTCTGATTCACAGCCACCTTATGCATATCAGAACAAAACACTGCCATCTTCACAATTGCTTTGTTTGAGTCCACTGTTGCTGTCACTGTCTGAATCCATCTCGTTGGAGGTCTTCATCTTTTTCACTGATTCTCCATTTTACCAAGCACGATATCCTTCTTCAGGGATTGATCCCTCCCCTAACTACATATCCAAAGAATGAGAGTGAAAGTCTAGCTATCCTTGCTTCTAACAAACATTTTGGCTGCACTTCTTCCAAAACAGATTTGCTTCTTCTTCTGGCAGTTCATGGTACTTTCAGTATTCTTCACCGACACCATAATTCAAATGCATCATTCTTCTATGGTCTTCCTTATTCATTGTCCAAGATTCACATGCATACGAGGTGATGGAAAGTATCATGGCTTGGGTCAGGCACATCTTAATCCTCAAACTGACATCTTGGCTCTTGAACACTTTAAAGAGGTCTTTTGCATCAGATTTGCCCAAAGCAGCATGTTGCTTGATTTTTTGACTGCTGCTTCCTGAGTGTTGACTGTGGATTCAAGCAAAACGAAGTATTTTACAACTTCAATCTTTTCTCCATTTATCATGGTAGTTATTGATCTAGTAATGAGGATTTCTGTTTTCTTTACATTCAAGTACAATCCCTACTTCAAGGTGGTAGTCTTTGACCTTCATTTTAAGTTTTCTTCACTTTTAGCAGCAAGCAAGGTTGTATCATCTACATTTCATTTCTCAGTATGAATAAACTACACCCTATTGTATTATATGCCACATTTTGTTTATCCATTTACCTGTTGATACACACTTAGTTGTTTTTCTACCTTTTGACTACTGGGTGTAATTCCGCAACTAACATTTGGCATGCAAGCATCCATTTGAGTTTCTGTTGTCAAGCCTCTTGTGTATATACTTAGGAATTCAATTAATGGGTCAAAATGGTGTTGTAGAGTCCAGGTGTGGTGCTACAAGCACTGGACTGCTAGCTGCAAGGTCAGCAGTTCAAATCCACCTGTCACTCTTCAGAAACTATATATATATACACACACACACACATACAGGGTCGTTATGAATTGGAACCAACTTGATGGCATTTAATAGCAAAGGACTGTTAATCACAAGATAGACTGCTCAAACCCCATGGAAGAAAGATGATGCTTTCAGCTCCCATAAGATGTACAGACTCAGAAACACTATACAGGTTATTATGAGTCAGAATCAGCTTGATGGCAATGAATTTGGGGTTTGTTTTTAATGTTACATTTATGCTTAACCTTTAGAGAAACTACCAAACAGATTTTCACAGCTGCTACACCACTTTACATTCCCACCAGCAATGCATAAATATGAGCATCAGCATCTTAAGCAAACTTCTACATGATTTTCTGATATCCATTAATATGACAGCCATTGCTCTTGAAGCAAGTAAGAATAAGGCCAATTGGCATAGTGGCTGAAATGTGTAGCAACAATTGTGAGGCTGGCCCAGGATTGGGCAGGGCTTCATTCAATTGTGCATAGGTTCGCTATGAGTTGGTACTGACTCAATGACACCTAACAACAAATGTTCCATTTATTAACAGTCATTTGCAGCTGCTTCTCCTCAATTTGAGTTGCGTCCCATCAGCAAATGAAGTTTTCTAAGGCTTTAGATATACTCTGAACTCAGATATATTCTGAGTGACTTCCAAAGTGAAGGGCTCATGTTTCAGCACTATAGAGATAATGATTTTGTTCTATTCATCAAGTTTCACTAGTTAACATTCTGGTACTGTCTGACAGCAATTTATTGCTATCTATAAAGGAGCTCTGGTAGTGTAGTGGTTACAAATCGGGCTGTGGGCCGCAAGGTCAGCAGTTCAAAACTACC
>NW_006408598.1:525148-526008 GCF_000296735.1 Chrysochloris asiatica
AGGCCAGGACAACATCTTACAGATTTTTAATTCCCAAAGAAGTAGCCTTGTACTCAGTGACCATTTCCCTTTAAAGGTGAAAGTGAATGTCCAGTTTCTAAAATGACAAGGTTGCAGGTCTACAATGTGTTCTAGGGAAAACTGCCAATGACACAGAAAGGAGATTTGGGAAGGATGCAAGGATGAGTCAATACTGAGCCCTGATAGATTATGAAGATATTACTTTAATAAACCTAGCAGTAAGAATAACTACAATTTTCCTGACACATTCAATCCAGTTTGTGGAGTTTTCGTCATCTTGATTACTTTTCAGCAATTTAAATTATTTCTGAATGTGCTTCAGAATTTGATAATTATATGAAATTCCCTAGAGTTATATCATACATCTATTGATCTTGTGCCACATTCCGTATTCCTCAAATTCCTTCTTAGAAATGATTTGTTACCTGACTTCCTCAAGCTTGTAAAATGTAACACGTCATGCCAGGATGCTACAAATCTCTAACACTTCATCCCCCAACACCCGCTCAGAGCCATGTCAGGAGGAGCCTCCTGTCTTCATGCTTTGAGCAATCAATCACTACATCACCCTGTATATTATTTTATTCTGCCATTTTCATAGAATACATTTTGCTTTTCAAGGATCAATACTCAATGTAACTTCTAATGCACTATAAATCAAGTCTTTTTAAAAAGTGAATGAATTGTGTTTCTGGTTTTGAAGTTATTTGAAACCTACCTGCATCCTAATTCTACCCCATTTAATGATGCTCATCCTTGTGAATTCCAAGCAAAGTGCAGTTGTGAAGCGTACTGTGAGAGTCAGGTTGCTTTTCTTCCATATTTCCATTATAGAAGAT
>NW_006408598.1:528058-528906 GCF_000296735.1 Chrysochloris asiatica
CAAACTGCTGACCTTGCAGTTCGCAGCCTGATTCATAACCACTATGCTACCAGAGCTCCTTGAATATAGGGTAACCTCAAAGAAAGTTAATAGTTCACAACATACCATGAAATTGAAGATCCAAGAATAACATAGAAACATTAAAACTAAGAAGAAACTGACCAGAAAAACCACAATGAACATGAACTCAGCACAAGAAGGCATGCAGAACAAAAGGAACCAGCAGCACCACAAAGAAAACTAACATGACAGCAATTAATTCATACCTACTGATAATTACATTGAATGTCAATGGATTAAATGCACCAGAGGAAAAAACAGAGTGGCAGAATGGATAAGGGAACAACATACTTCAATATGCTGCCTGCAAGAGACACACCTTACAGGCGACAAAAACAGACTAAAAGTTAAAGCATGGAAAAAAAATATACCAAGCTAACAGCAATAACAAATGAGCAGAGTGGCAATACTAATCTCTGAAAAATAGACTTCACAGCTAAAACCAGTATATAAGATAAAGAAGGACATTATCTCATAACTAAAGGGTAAATTGAACAAGATTACATAACCATAATAAATATCTAAGCTCCCAATGAAAGAGCCCCAAGATATATGAAGCAAACCCTACTAGAATTGAAGAAAGAAAGAAACAAATCTACAATTACAGTGGTAGATTTTAATACACCACTTCCTAAAAAGCATAGAACAACCAGAAAGAAACTCAAAGACACAGTGGAACTAAACAGCAAAATCAACCAACTTGACCTCACAGATGTGTACAGAGCACTCAACCCAACAACAGCACATACACATTCTTTTCCAGTATACATGGAACACTCTCCAGAATT
>NW_006408598.1:539207-544719 GCF_000296735.1 Chrysochloris asiatica
AACTGTATTGGTAAGAAAAATTCCAAGAAATTTGAACCAAGCAATGTTTCCTATCACAATCGTGCACTTGATCATTCTGAAGTTATCAAGGACTGTCTTATGAGAATTTAGTTGGGAAACTTTACCCATCCACACCACAGATCTAATTTTGTACTTTCAGACTTCTTATGCTGTCCAAATACAAAGAACATTTCAAAGGAATACAAACTGAGTCCCTTGAGGTTGCCCAAACTACTGTTTTGACATGGTAAAATTGAAGAACACAGAATTGTTCAAGGAAGGGTTAGAGATGGAAGCATCACCTTCAGAAGTATATAGACCTAGGTAGAGATTATGTCAAGAAATAGTATCTTCGTTATTTTGGTATTTTTTGTTTACTAAAGGTTTATATGACTTTGTAGCAATATCGATCTTTTATTGTGGTTAGATGTTGTCAAGTCAATTCCCATTCATAGCAACCCTATGTATAATGGAAGGAAACACACTGTCCAATCCTGCGCCATCTTCACAATCACTCCTATATTTGAGTCCATTGGTGCAGCCATTATGTCAATCCATTTCTTTTTCACTTACTAAGAATGACGTCCTTCTCCAAAAACTGGCTCCTCCTGATGACGTGTCCCAAGTATGTGAGATACAATCTCACCACCCTTACCTTCCAAGGTGCTTTCTACTTTCTGACTCACCCTCTTAACATTTCTTTCCCAGTATGCATTGTGTCAATCTGATTTACCTAATATTAAAGTTAGATTCTACATCATATTTCATAAATTAAATTATGCCCAGCTCTTAAATGTTTACCAAAACACATTTCATTCTCTCAATTTTTGGTATAATTATATTCACATAATTCATGAAGTAATGATACTTTTCACTAAAGTTTAGATTTTTTTTCCCCCCTTGATCATTGTTTTGTTAGCTGTCATTGAGTCAATGCATATATGACCAACAGTATGTGGTCATTTGAATTTTAAAGCTTCCACATTGATCAACTTTTACTAGAAACAATGCAAGATAATACAATAAGCACTAAAGACTGTGGGGCTTTACATAAACTCTCTTACTTCTTCATAACTTTGTCTATCAGCTTGTAAAACTTCAAAAATATCCATAATTGCCTTGTTACATTCATATAAAAATTACTTTTCTGATATTGTTACATTCATATAAAAATTACTTTTCTGATATTAGAATTGTGAAGGCATCAAAAATACAAAATCAGAATTAGAGTAACTGTGTGTTGACCTGGCCCAGGAAAAAAATACACCAAACACCTCACTTTATGGTACCATCAACTGAAACCCATTAACTAGTACAAAAAAATCCCATCCATCATAGATTAGACATGTTTTTCCCCCTGGTTCCCTGCACATATCCTTGCACCTAAGCACCAAGTACATAAACACTACCCTGTGCAGACAGACCTCTACCCAGATAACTCAGGGCTTAACTGTTGTGAGAATCTTGGCATTAATCTTTATAAGTAAATTCTCAAAAAAAAAAAAAGCAGGATTGGATCAACCTAGCTTTTTCTACATCTTTTTTCAGAATCTGAACATGCGCTCCTCAGACCATTCCTATCACTTCTCTGGTGGGGTGCTATAAGAACTAAGCAGTATATTTCAGCTATCATTTACTGAGTATGATTATATACTAGGCATTGTATGAAGTACTGTATTGGTCAGGGTTGTCAAAAGAAACATACCTGTAGGAGGTACAGAGAAAGAGAACACAAATTGCAGGTCAAGGATGAGAAATTAGACTTGACAAGGATATGAGGCAGGACCTTGAATGCCAGATTAAGGAGTGTCCCTTTGATGCTATGAACAATACAGAACCACTGAAGTGGCTGAACAGAAAACTAACCTGAAAATGTTTGCGTTTTACAGCAAGTATGTGGACTGCATCTGGAGAAGAGGTGAAGTTGCAGGAAAAGCACTCAGAAATCTACTACAATATTCTAAGAGAGACATGATGGTGTTTAAGTGAAGGTTATAACTGTGGAAATAAAAGAAAAGATCCAGTCAAGTGTGTGTATTACTGAAGCTCAAAGAGATGAAGTGGTCAACAGTATTAAGTATTACTGACAGAACCAGAAATATAAGGACTATGTTGTTGTTGTTGTCAGGTGCCATCGAGTCAGAACCGACTCATAGCAACCCCATGCACAGCAGAATGAAACAATGTCCGATCCTGGGCCAACCTCACTACTGCTGCCACACTTGACGCCATCAATGATGTCACCTGGCTGATTCATGGTGACATGAAGTTTTAGTGGAAAAATTGGGGAAAACCAGATGACCAGTGCCTTGGTACTGCTATGTACAAGTTAGGAAATCATAGAATGTTGAAAGAACACATGCACTTTTATTCAGTTTTTCTCATCTATCCATTCACAATCTGAATCTAACAGGTCTCCAACTAGAATTATTAATGAATGATTCCAGAGTTAAAGAGGCAGAGACAAAAGCAGCAATACTAAATTATGAGCTAGGAGGGGAAAACATTAAATTTGTTTCAATTTAAGTACTTAGTATAAAATTACATAGTTTAATCTCTGCTTCCAGATTTCCCCTCGAATTAATCCTTCCCCAATTTATCTTTTACAATTCTTCCAAAGGTTTCTTTTGACACATATATAATCTAAAAAATTCTTCAAAGACTCCCCACTTTCTCCAAAAAAAAAAAAAAAACCTAACCCCTTGATCATGAGATACAAAGCACTTCATAAATCTCTCTCTGCCTGTTTGTTCCAAGCATTCTCAACTATGTGTGGTTCCCAGTTACAACATGCACTCGGCACCTTAGACATGGTTGTGGTAAAGAACTTTTAAGTGCAGTATAGCAATTGTTTACTTATTTGCCCTTGTAGTATACATCCCGGCAGTATACTCAACACTGAAAATAAATAAACTCTTAACACATACAAAACCTGAATGGACCTCAAGAGAATCATGCACAGTTAAAAATGTCAGTCTAAGTGGTTACGTGGATTACATGCTGCACTATTTCATTTATGTTTCATTCTCAAAAGGACAAAACTATAGAAATAGGGAATAAGGATGAGGGTGGAGAGGGGAGTGAGAATGCAAAGAGATAGCATATTAAAGTGCTTTTGTGGTAATTTAACAGTACTGTATGTTGATTGTAGTGTGGTTATGCAATCTATACATGAAATATAATTGCACAGAACTGCACATACACACTAACACAAATGAACACAGGTCAAAAACAACACAAGATGCTCCATTAGGGGAGGCTTACTCAGGTAAAGGGTACACAGTACTATGTACTATTTTTTATAATTTTCTATAATTGTTTCAAAATAAAAAGCTTAAACAAAAATTGGCCCTACGTATGAGAATCTGAATTTGAACCTGGGTGTATTTGAGTCTACAACTTGCGTTACTGTCTTATGTAGGACACTGCTTATAACTCTGCTTTAAGAAAACATACTGAAGTATACAAAATTTCCAACAGAAAAAAAAATTAATGCATAGGAATCTAATCATAGTTAAAGAAGTTCAAGTTCCTGGATAGTGCAAATGATTAAACCTTTGACTGCTAATCTAAAAGTTGGAAGTTCAAATCCACATAGAAAAGCATCAGAAGAAAGGTCTATCTACCTACTTGTAAAAAAAATCAGCCATTAAATATCTCTGGGATGTCAGTCCTACTCTAACACTGCATTGAGAGGAGGGGGGCTAGGAAAAAACACTTCTTGGAACTGTTACGAGTCTAAGTCAAAACTCAATAGCAACTGGTGAATACAAAGTTTTTTAAAAAAACAAAAAACATTTTTTTATAAAAGCACTTCATTGGAAGAAATCTGAAATAAACTTTTATTATATGAACTTCAAATAATGATATGAAGAAGCACATGTTTTTAAGTAGAAAATGAATCAATTACAGCAAGAATCTCAGGCCAGGCATTCCAATGCACTACCATGGATATGGAAAGGAAACTTGAAAAGCTTGATAGAAAGTGATGACTGATTGTGCAAGGCAGTTTGGCACCTGACAGTTTGCCCCACCACTCTACAGGAATCTTTGGAGTTTTCAGCATCATTGTCCTGGACACCTGAAAGGTAAATAACTGCTCCTCTTGTTATAGATACCTGGAAAACTGCACAGTAGAAAGCTGGAACCTGACTTAATACATAGTATTACACTGCACATTTGATCTATGTCCTCTACCTACCTGGAACTGCTTGATGAAGCTACCATTGTGAGATGCAGAACATGACCAAATTACAACCATCAGAGCAAGAATACTGAACTAAACATGCCAACTGTTTTTTGATAATTAGTGAAAGTTGCTGCCAGCCTTCCTATTAATTTGTCCTATCCTTACACATTATGTTGGCAACTATGAAAACATTATGCATACAGACAAGAACAAGAGAACCTATGAAAGAACCAAAATAGTGATGTGATGCACTCATGTTTTACACCATTTTCAATAAAAAATACCAAAAATCTTTTTTATGTGTTGATCAACTAAATAATTTTAAAAACTAAAGCAAAATTGGTTCACTGTGTCCAGTCTTCAATGCTGAATGTGCTGTTGGCCAGAGGTGTTATAAATTCTACTGGTCAACTTTACAAATAAATGGTGTCCCATGTCTAGCAGGAACATAATAGCCAGCTATTTCTTTAGGAGGTGACATAAAAAGTGAGTAAGACTGGTTTCAAGGGAAGACAAACACATACAACTTTCTTTTTAAAAAAGAAAAATCATTGTTACTACTATTAAGTGTGCTAGCACAACCAATTTAACATTAATAACAATAAAGGGAAGAGGAAGTATTGTCATCAATTGTATTCGAGAAGACAAAGGTACAACCTGTTGTGCCCATTTTCATGTCCCCCAAGAAAACCTCTTTCTCGCGTATGCAATCAGCGGAAGTGTTTATTGATCTCTCCACAGCATGCAGTCGGTCAACCAGCTGAGCAGATTTGTTGTTGTTGCTAAGTGCCATTGAGTCGGTTCCGACCCACAGTGACCCTGCACAGGGTTTCCAAGGCTGCAAATCTTTATGGGAGCAGAAAGCTTCATCTTTCTCCCGTGGAACAGCTGGTAATTTCGAACTGCCGACCTTGAGGTTAGCAGTCCGATTCATAACCACTACGCTACCAGAGCTCTAGACCATCATTAAAAACATGTTATCATACTTCCAAGTATTCAAATAGAAAAATCATTGTTTAATTATTAAGGTAAGCCTGTTAGAATGAAGCATTTCATAAGAAAAATAAAAACAACTCATGTTTGGAAATCACAGAAACAGTATCTTTCTATTTTACTTCTATCCAGTATAGTTCAATCCTCTCTTTGAAACCTGTTCTAAAGGAGGAAAAAGCTTGATAAACTTTTATTCACTTGGCCATGAAATCAACAACACAGATACCAAAGGTCTTTCTAAAGATGCTCTGCAACATTCCATCACTTATCCAGTAGTCGAATACCCTAATCTCAAGTAGCCTAGATGTCCTGTAGTTAGGACAGTAACTG
>NW_006408598.1:546034-547316 GCF_000296735.1 Chrysochloris asiatica
TATATTGGTCAGCAAAATATTCACTATCTGTTATAAAAATACCCATGTTAAATGTTTTTGTGCTCAAATAATGCCATTCAGGTAACTGGAACAAAATAAAAGTAAGTTACTTCACTGAAAATGTTATTTTTTTTGTTTTTTTGGTAGATGCAGATTTTTCACTTATCTCCTTGTAAAAATGTTGCTGTTTCTTATTAGGTTGAACTCTTCACTAGATGAAGGAGAATTATTGAATTTGTGAAACTGAGCTTTTCTCATCAATCTGTACAAATCTTTTACTCTAGAGAGCACTGATAGAGGTAAACAAGAAATCGTTTTGCCATACACATAATAGCCAGTAAGCCGGTATATTTAAAACACATCAAAATTATGTTCTACAACGTGGCATATCTTTTAATGTTTCAGAACAACACTATAAACTGGAACCTTCATTTATTTTTAACAAATAATAATGTTGCTGTTGCTTGTTAAGTGCTGTCAAGTTAGTTCTGACTCATAGCGCCCCTGTACAGGGTTTCCAAGGAGCAGCTGGTGAGTCTGAACTGCTAACGTGTAGCTTGAACCAACCTTGAGGTCAAGTGCTTATCCTAAGGTACACAAGGACTCCGCGTGTTAAAACAAATTAAATTTACAAAACAAAGCTGGAGCATCTTTCCAAGAGCACTCTCTACTCCTGGGTTCCTATGTAATGGCCACACAGAACTCAGACACCATACTCAACAGTTACTGGGTTTATTAGGAAAGTTAACAAGTTGCACCATTCTGGGGCAGAAATGTTCTGGGCACAGTTCTCCCTTCCTCTTAGCCCACAGGCAGATCCCTCTCTGGTACTTAGCCTCTTTCCTGATCTAACAATGCTACAAAATTCCTTTAGGGATTCTGATAAATGCCCACAGGTCTCAGTATGAAGACACAGGGCTCTAGCCCCAGGGGTCAGCAAATAAAAAGTCCTGGTAATGTGCTGTAGGATAAGCATTTGACCACAAGGTCAGTTCAAACCACAAGGTCAGCAGTTCAAATTCACCAGCTGCTCCTTTGAAACACTATACAGGGTCGCTATGAGTCAGAACCAATATGACAGCACTTAACAACAGCAAAGGCACCTCACTCTTCAAGCAAGCTTCCTGCCCAGAGTCAGTCAGCTTTGCTTGCTCCAGGGGTTGGGAAACCTACCAATCTGCTCTGGCACCGCTTCTGTTTCTGCTGTTCCTCTATCACTCCTCTGTTGTCTTATCTGTCTCTTGGATGAAGACGGTCAATATGTCAAGACCCCAGGAACAAG
>NW_006408598.1:549637-550352 GCF_000296735.1 Chrysochloris asiatica
CCAGTGCTGATCCTACAAACCCACACCAGGGGTCCTCCCTATGATTTGTTGTTGTTGTTAAGTGCTGTCAATTCTGACTCATAGCGACCGTGTATTGGGTTTCCAAGGAGTAGATGGTGAGTTTGAAATGCCAACTTATGGTTTAACCAACCTTGTGATCCAGTGCTTTATCCTACAGTGCCACATTAAGACTCCTCCCTA
The DNA here is from genome assembly GCF_000296735.1 of Chrysochloris asiatica. NCBI lineage: Eukaryota > Metazoa > Chordata > Mammalia > Afrosoricida > Chrysochloridae > Chrysochloris > Chrysochloris asiatica. Next base: position 549,839 of record NW_006408598.1, read on the forward strand.
AGACTGTTGTCAAGTGCCGTCAAGTTGATTCCAACTCATAGTAACCCTGTATAGGGTTTCCAGGAGAAGCTGGTTCACTGGAACCGCCAACCTTGCAGACCGACCTGGCAGTCCAGCACACTAACCCCACGGTGCCACAGCAGGACTCAGCTTTAGAAATTCTATGGGGACGTTCTATTCTGGTACTATAGGGTTGCTATGAATCAGAGTAGACTGGCAGCATGATGGGGCATATTTGTTTGGGGCAAGAATGAGGGTTGAAGCCCAATTAATGGTGGTTCGATGACAGGAATTTGATGGCTTTGTCAAACTGCTCTGTCTATTTGAACTCTTATAAACCTAGAAATTATGAAGGACTTTTCACTGAAGATGAGTTCCAGGAGTCCATCAGTCATTATATAAAAAAGCATATCACAATAAAAGCATAAAGATGTTGATTGTTTCAAATTGGGAGACAAAAGAAATGGCTTCCTAATTTTACCTCTAGTTGTACTTAGTGCTAAAAAGTGTTTCT
>NW_006408598.1:551912-553243 GCF_000296735.1 Chrysochloris asiatica
TGCTGACGACTGAGGGGCAGGCTTGTGGGGTATATACCCTTGGGTTCATTGATGATGCATGGAGGGGATTATAACCATGGCAATGAAATGATCTATGATAGGATGAATGTAAAGCTAATGTTCTCCATGTAAACTATCACATAATTCACAATAAAACATTTTTTTAAAAGACAAAATCAATTTGACACACACAAAAAAAGAGTAATCTGCTACAATTTCATGAACTTAACTTATGGATGTAGTAGCTCAAAAGAGCGAACGAATCTTTACAGCGAGGATCATTCCCACCCTCTTGGTACATAGGGTTGACAGGAATGGTCAACTTAGACATTGGCTACCCAAAATGGGTGGGCTACAAAGGCAAGAAGTGGCTGGCTTACAAGCTTTCAAGAGGGAGCCTAGTTCCAGAGTGTGCAGGGGAAGGTAGAATCTCCACTGAGTGGTTTCCAACCTGTTTGAATGGCGTTGGTGAAAGGAGATGAGGATAAGACTAGTGGTTCAATAGTGAATAACTGCTATCAGAACTGACTGCGAGTGTTGCAAATGTAAAGGTAGATGTTTCATAACAAAAAGAGAGGAGTGGTGGATCTTGCAGTCCAAGAGCAGAGGACTCTGGGACCATCAAGGGAGAAGAGCAGGGTGTGGGACCCTATGCAGAGAAGCAGGGACACCAGAGAAGGAGGCAGAGAGGATGATGTGGAGAGATGGAGTGGCTGGGAACTCTGGACTCAGGAAGGGAGAGGGGCTGTGTACTCATGGTCAGGGGGCAGGCTTGTGGGGTGTACCGTTTGGTTGTTTGAATGGTTATAGGTTCCTGAGTGTTTCGGTGTACACCCCCCCAAAAAAAAAAACAAAAACCAGATGGAATGGAAGCAAATGCTGTTGACTGATGATGTATGGAGGGGATTGTAATCATTGCAATGAAATGAAATTTGATAGGATGAGTGTAAAGCTGATGTTCTACCATGTAAACTATCACTCAATTCACAACAAAAACAAACAAAAAAAAGAAAATGTATATTTTGAGCCTACAGTAAAGGTTCAATTGATTCAACGTATTGAATAACTACACTACTGTGATGTGTCCTTCAAGCTACTCAAATGGTTTTTTAACTAAATTATCAACATCATAAAGAAACATTTTTATTATTGTGGTACAGATGGTTAACACAACTGGCTACTAACATAGTTTGGTTCTGTCCACCCAGAGGAACCTCAAAAGAAAAGCCTGGAGATCTACTTCCAAAAAAGTCAGCCACCGAAAACCCTATGGAGGACAGTATTTCTCTAACACAAATGGAGTTAAACATGAGTTAGAAATGACTTAATAG
>NW_006408598.1:554183-555124 GCF_000296735.1 Chrysochloris asiatica
AGACTAGGAAGAAAGTCTTGGCAATCTACATCTAAAAATCAGCCAATGAAACCTCTATGGATTGACAATGTGCATGACAAAACTATGTCAGCACAGGACAGCATCTCATCCTGTTGAGCATGAAGCCATAGGAGTCCTACTCAAAATGGGTGGAGGACAACAACAAAATTGTAGAAAACAATTTTGTCCACAAAGATATAAATTAATTATGTTTCCAAGAATGCAACTGATGATTATCCTGTGGAAAATTTGTATGCATTTGTATTTATATTCTATTTATTTGTAACTTTATTTCAGCATGCCTTACTACATATGTGTGTATGGCTCTTTAAACTCTCCTTTGAACTGGAGTTTAAAAAAATTGTTGATAAGTGTTCATTTTATGTTTCTATGAATTATAATCTCACCTTTACATTTTAAAAAGTTCCTTTAATAGACGTTTTTATTTAGTTCTCTCTTTTTTAGGTTTATTGTGAAAATCCTTTGAGATGTTCATATTCTTTTTATTTCCTTTGAGGGGGTTGTGGTGGTTAGGAGTAATGAGTAAGGATTTGATTCAGGACTATGGTTAGGTTAGACTGGGCATAGGACGTCACTTAGAGTTAGAGTTATAATAAGGACTAGGTGTAATGTTAGGGGTAAGGGTTTGGCTAGAGCTAGAAGCAAGGTTTAGTCTACTTTGAGAGGTTATACTTAGGTTTATTTTTATTTTTTCTTTAAATCTACTTGATTTCCTCTTCAATTGGAAGTTCTGTAAGTACATTATTCCCTCTTTTTACTTTTGGATTTTCTGGGTTGCAAATGTATCTCTGATTCTCAATGTTCAGGCTTGTACATCTGGTTTACTTTGAATACTTCTATATCTGGGTTGAGTCTAGGTGATATTGTCATGTATGTTAGTCTCAAGTTGTTGGCTGTTATTGGTTCGCTGTCCAAAAAAA
>NW_006408598.1:556869-557546 GCF_000296735.1 Chrysochloris asiatica
GCTGACTGACACATTTTTCTCTCAAGGAGCAGCTAGTGGGTTCAAACTGCCAACCATTCAGTTAGCAGCCAATCCCTTAACCACTGCACCACCAGTGTCCTTAGTGTATATTACTATTATTCCATCTATGTAGATAGGAACACTGAGGCAATTAGGTGGTTTGACGACATACACACAGCTGGTAAGTGCAAAGGTGGGATTTGGAATGAAGCAGTCCATGCTCTTAACCAGCTTGCTATTTTTATTTTGGAGTCCAACACTAAATAAAGTATCTGCTGTTTAGGACCTGTCTCTGCCTATAGTTGAAAAACGTAGGAATTCCTCTCCATACGCCCCTCCCCCCCAATAACCATTATTTTGCTTCTAATCTACCAAAAAAAGCTAAATTAGTTTACCAGAGTGATTACCATTGAAAATAATACGAAAGGTTCAGTGGTTCTCTGCTCCTACTTAATGAAGTTTCATAACAGACAACACACCGGTACTAGTGAGCTACATTAAAAAACCAAATTTGTAGATGTAAAGCATGTATGTCCTATTTGTTTTTTCTCTTATTTTTTTATTCAAAAGCATTAAATTTATAGATTTATTTGAGTCAATAATACTCTATTTGCCCTGGAACTCTGTTTACTATTTACATTCATGGACTTACCTTGTACTCCTGCATTTATATTACT
>NW_006408598.1:558361-559772 GCF_000296735.1 Chrysochloris asiatica
GTTAAAATAAAATATACAATCACAGTGATCAGAAAAATATTTTGGGATTTATTATAAGGCTTTTGGTATTGTTGCTGTTAGGTACCATCGTGTCAGTTCCAACTCATAGCAACATTACACACAACAGAATGAAACACTGCCTGGTAGTGCGCCACATCAGTACTGCTCACTAATATTGCTATGCTTAAATACACTGCTGCTGTCACTATGCCAATCCATCTCATTGGGGGTCTTCCTCTTTTTGGCTGACCCTTTCCTTTATCAAACATGGTATCCTTATCCCGGGACTAGTCCTTCCTGATAATATGTCCAAAGTGTGAGAGATTAACTATATCCATCTTGGCTCCTAAGAAGAATTCTGGCTGTACTCATTACAAGCCAGATTTGTTTGTTCCTCTGGCAGTCCATGGTACTTTTAATATTTTCTCCAACACCATAATTCAAATACATCAAATCTTCCATGGTCTTCTTATTCATTGTCCAGCTGTCATATGCTATAAGGCAATTGGGTCAGGTGCACCATAGTCCTCCAGCTGACATTTTAACTCTTGAACACTTTAAAGAGGTCTTGTGCAGCAGATGTGACTAATACAATATGTTGTTTACTTTCTTGACTGCTGCTTCCATGAATGTTGATTGTGTATCTAAGCAAAATGAAGTCTTTGACAACTTCATTCTTTCAATCTTTTCTCTACTTATGCTTTTATTAATTAGCCCAGTTATGAGAACTGTAGTTTTCTTTATATTGAAGTGCAGTTCATACTGAAGTCTGTGGTCTTTGATCTTCATCAGTAAGTATTTCAAGTCCTCTTTGCTTTCAGCAAGCAAGACTGTATCATCCACATATTGCATGTTGCTAATGAGTATTCCTCTGATCTTGAAGCCACACTCTTCTTCAATTAACCCAGCTTCTCGGATTACATGCTCAGCATGCAGTTTGAATAAGTACAATGAAAGAATGTAACCCTGATGCACACATTTCTTTATTTTAAACCATTCAGAATCCCCTTGTTCTGTTCAAACAACTGTACCTTGGTCTATTTACAGGTTCCTTGTGCGTATAATTAAGTATTCTGAAATAGCCATTCTTCATAATGCTATCCAAAACATATTTCTGATATTCTTTGCTTTCAATCAAGATCTATATGACATCAGTAATGATATCCTCATTCCATGTCCTTTTCTTAACCTGGTTTCAATTTCCCTGTTGATATCACAGCCATTCTTGAATTACCTTCAACAAAATTTTACTTGCATATAATATTAATAATATTGTTTAATACATCACCTCTCTTTGGAAAGGAAACAAATATGGATCTCTTCCAATCAGTTGGCCTGGTAACTGTCTTCCAAATTTCTTGACATACATGAGAATCATATCTACCTGAGTTCATGCCCTCATAAATACACT
>NW_006408598.1:574665-575208 GCF_000296735.1 Chrysochloris asiatica
GAAGAACAACAAGGAAGCTGTAAACTATCACATAACATGGATGAACCTTGAGGACATTATGTTGAGTGAAATTAGTCACAAAAGGAGAAATACTGTATAGGACCACTACTGTAAAAGATTAAGAAAAGGAACCGATACTAAAGGGGGGGAGGGGGAATTATTTGCTGGTTACTGGGACATGGAGGGTGGAGTGAGGGGAGGGAGGGGAAGGTGGAGCACAGTGTAGGGAATAGACACAGGATAGTCTGGGTGCTGGGAAGGGGGGCAATACACAAGGGGAGGGGAATAGAAGAACAAGGCAGATGGGGAAACAATTAGGCAGGTTTGCATGAACTATGCACAACCTTGGAAAAACAGGGCTCTGGGATACAGGGATTGAGACATGGTTGGAATGGACAAAGGGGGAGAAATAATGTTAAGATGCTTGGCTGTCTTTTGAATCTTGGCTATCCTTGCATACCATTATAAAAACAGACACTTGAGGGGGAAAGAAAATAATAGCCAGAAATATCACCATAGAAAGCTTGTAAGTCTGTCTTCTGC
>NW_006408598.1:576980-577968 GCF_000296735.1 Chrysochloris asiatica
ATCACAAGGTCAGCCAGCACCTCCTAGGAAACCCTACACAGACTTGCCATAAGTTGGAAACAATAGCATTTAACAACAGAAACCCAAGAGGCAGTTCTACTCTGTCCTAGAAAGTCTGATGAGTAAGATTCAACTTAACAGCAGTGGGTTTCATTTTTGGGGTTTATACATGTACTAAGTTAAAATTTGTTTATAAAATAACTTGACATTTAAGTGAGATTGGTAAGCCTTTCTGTAGATTTAAATCACTACATGCCATTAGCTCTCCAATGAGAAGAAAGGCAAAAGTCACATGACCCATTAACTTCTTTAATGATAACAGCTGTACTGAAAGCTTTACTTTTCTTTTGGAGGTATAACATACACTACTCTATACTTTGTTGTTGTTGTTAACTGCTGTCGAGTTGATTCCGACCCATAGCGACTCTTTATAGGGTTTCCAAGGAGCAGCTGGTAAGCTTGAACCACCAATCTTGCAGTTTAAACAACTTTACATTCTGACATATTAGCCCACAGTGCCACACCAGGACTACACTTTAATAACCCCTAAAATATTCTGATAAAACATGCAGATACACGTTAAAGTCTTCAAGTTCTATTATGTTCCTTTGACATTAAACTTCATGCAAAAATAGCTTAGCTTTACAACAAGTGAAATTTGTTACATTTTAATCTTCTTTGATTGCACACACTTTATTTAGAAAGTATTCATTTGGTTACATTTCCCCCCACTATTAATAGCAGAAAAAAATATATCAAGATATTAAAAAAGGACTAAAATACTTCTTATGTTAAAGATGGGACCATTATAACATTGCTAGTTTGTTGTTGCTTTAAAGTGGATTCTGACACCTGGCCACCAAATGTATGCAGCGTAACACTGCCCTTCATAAGTTTCTCAAGGCTGTGATGTCTGGGAGCCTTGGGGTAGATTTGAACTGCCAACTTTTCCCCCCCTGGGACTGTTGTTGTTAGTTTATCTTTGTTG
>NW_006408598.1:578812-580673 GCF_000296735.1 Chrysochloris asiatica
GTTCAAACCTTTTAGATGTTGAGTTGAGGGAAATAAAGAAGTCTGAAGGGGCAAGACCAGAGCTGTTAGGTGGATTGAGTAAGGTTTATCAGTGAACTTTTCATAGGACAGTTCTTGTTAACCCTGAAAAATGAAAATTCCTTGGCACAAGTTTCCTGGCCCTCTCATCCATGCAGTTCTCAGTTTTCTTAAAGCTTCTTCATAACAAGTCCCTGTGATCATCCTCTGTCCCTTCAAGAAACTCTTATCAAGATTATCCTTTTGGAATAACAAAGCATGGTCAACATAACCTTCTGAATTGACTTTTCTGTGTTGAATTTAAGCCACTGATTTGACTGTACCTTTTCTTTGAAGGTACCCAAGGAGAGAACTTGTCTGCAGCCATCCACTGATGAGAGACGTGTTTAAACACGTGCAGGTATGAACTGGACCCTACTAGCAGTACTTTTTGACTTATACTTGTGTATCTGCAGTTCTTATGACACATGGTTACACACTCAGTTGCTAACTGAAAGATCAGCACTTTGTACTCACCAACCATTTTAGGGGAGAAAGATGTGACAGTCTGCTTTTGTAAAGATTTATGGCTTTAGAAACGCTAGGAGGCAGTTCTACTCAGTCCTACAGAGTCCCTATGAGTTTCAATCAAATAAGTTGCAGTGGGTTTGGGTTTTGTCTCCTTACATATCAAGCTATCTTTTTCAATCGTATTTGTTTTGTGACATCATGATTTTTAGTTGTATACGTTCCCATGACGAGCCCTGGTGGGGTAATGGGGTTACACTTTAGGTCAGCACTTTGAATTCACCAGCCACTAGTGGGAATAAAACGAGACTTTCCACTACCGTAAAATATTTACAGCCTCAGAAACCATACGTAGGGTCGCTACGAATTGGAATTCACTCAATGTCACACAATAATATATATGGCCATAATCACCAAAACATAACTAAATGGCATATAATAATCTATAATTATGTTATGTTAAATCTTCCCATAGTTAATGGGAAGATAAATTCTCTCTTCATCCCATTTATCAAGCAGTTTGAAGCAATACAAAACCAAACCCACTGCTACTGGGTTGATTCTGACTCTCAGTGACCCTACAGGACACAGTAGAACTGTTCTATAGAGTTTTCAAGGCTGTAAATTTTTATGTAAGCAAATTGCCTCATCTTTTTCCCACAGAGCAGCTGGTAGATTGAACCACCAACCCTGGTTAGCAATAAAACACTTAACCCAATGCACCATCATGATTCCTTTGCTTGACCCACAAACTCCCACAAGGATTGAGTCAATTCCGACTCACAGCACCCCGTTTCCAAGATCATAAATCTTTATGGAAACAGATAACCCCATGAATGTGTTTCCCACAGAGCAGCTAGTGGGTGTGAAACACTGCTCTTGCAAATAGTGCAAGGAAAACAATATCACACAACACCTAACTTTAGGACCCACATAGAGGGCTGTATAACTCGGGCTGCTAATCTCAAGGTCATCAGTGCAAAACTACCAGCTGTTCCGCGGGAGAAAGATAAAGCTTTCTGCTCGCATGAAAATTTACAGCCTCGGAAACCCTGTATAGGGTCGCTATGAGTCGGAACCGACTCCACCGCAATAACAACCACCACCTCCACTGGTAATCCTGGTGTGGCGCTGTGGGTTAATGTGCTGGACTGCAAAGTCGGTTTGAACCTCAAGGTCAGCAGTTCAAACTCACCAGCCGCTCATCGGAAACCCTATACAGGGAGGCTACGGGTCTGAACCCACTCGTCAGCACTTAGCAATAGACTGTATGTCTGGAATCCTGGTGTGACACTGTGGGTTAATGTGCTGCACTTCAAAGTAGGTTTGAACCTCA
>NW_006408598.1:581088-583307 GCF_000296735.1 Chrysochloris asiatica
CACTACAGCACTCATCCACAACAAAATGATGCCAAAGAGAGAAAGAAACAAGTGAATGAGAAAGGAAGGAAGGAAAGCGACAGAAAGAAAAGGGAGGCTGGAAAGCACACTTCAGTTTCTTAACCAGTGCCACTGTTAATCTAGCTAATGTGGATAAGCCTTGGCAGGCACACAATTTCGGGGGTGCATTCATTCACGGCGGGAGAGTGATAATAATCACACAATCTTATTGTGAACAACTTCATGACCATTGATAGGGACAGATACAGAGGAGAACACAGCTGGGGAAAGAAGTCCATTCAGACTTATCTGAAGATGCTTTTCCTCACCAAAAGAACTCTCCTTTTAGGCTTCCCCAACCAACTACCAGCCGCTCAGTGGGAGAAAGATGAGGCTTTCTACACCCATAAAGATTTACACCCTGGGAAACCCTGTACAGGGTCGCTATGGGTCGGAACCGATTCGACGGCCCTTAACAACAACCACCACCAAAGTTTCAGATTTCAGAAGGCGGACTCTAGAACGGGGGTACACACACCCAACGGTGGGGGGTTACTCTGCAGCGAGGTGGGGAGGCGAGTACAGAATGGAAGCGGGTGCCGCTGGGCCACCCCAGAGGCTCAGCAGGAGCTGCCGCCGACCAGCCCACTGGTGGGCACGCGTCTGTGGGGATACCCCAGCCGGCCAGTCACAGTCCCTGCTGGGCTCCATGGCTCTGCAGGAAGGAAGCCCACACAAGTCCAGGTCGCGGGGCCACAGGAGGGGCGTGGTCAGCCCTAGAGAGACGTGCACCCACACGCAGCCGCAGGTACGGGGCGGGGCGGGGCGGCGCGAGTACACACAGACACAAGAAGGAGGCGGCACCCGCCCGGAGGGCGCAAGGCGGGAGCTCGGGCCTGGGGCGCTGCAGCACGTAACACCCTGTCCCCCCCCCCACACACACACACCCACAAGACTCGACGGGCTGGTTACCTTTCTCCTCTCTCCACACCTTTTTCCTCTTGTTACTGGGGTACATATTGCCATGCAGGTGGCTAGCTTTAAGCTGCAAGTTCCCCAGGCTCACGGGCAAACAGGGTATGTATGGAGTGGGAGGGTGGAAGGGGGCACTCGGGAGGGAAAAAGTGAAAGAGGCTCCGTGTCCCGCGCCTCTCGCTCGCCACTTGTCGCCCTCCTCCCTAGCCCGCGATCATCTCCAGCTCCCAGCCGCCTCAGCCCCACAGACTCTGCCTACAACAGCACCTCAGAGCTAAGTCACGCCTTGCGCTAACTTAACACCCGCGCAAGCCCCGCCTCTCAGCCTTTACGCAGCGCCGTCTCCCATTGGCTGCACCGTCTGCCGCTCTCCGCGTTCAAGGCACCAGGTAACGCGACTTTGGCCACAGAGCGCACGTGCAGGCTCAGGCTCAAGCCCGACGCCTAGGACATTAGGGAGCTAGAGGGGGAGGGGCCAGGGCAAGAGGGGGCTGGAGACAGCCCTTTGATAGGCGTGTGGTATGGGGCGGGGGTTTAGCGCGAATGAGCGGATTGAGGCTTCCAGCTGGTCTGTCTGCTCCTCAAGAATCTGCAGGCTTGTCCTTTTGAAGCTGGTACTCTAGGAGGTTGAGGAAAAAACAACAAAACCTATCTTACCTAGGTAGTGGAGGAGGGGAGTAAATTGTTGCCCACTCTGATTGACCCGCCCTGGAAGATTTTACCAGAAAACCTGCGGGAAAGTAAAACCTAAAGAAGTAATGTTGTGTTGTTAGGTGCCATCGAGTGGGTTCCAACTCATAGCACAACAGAACGAAACACTCCTGCGCCATCTTCAGAAGTGTAGTAACGCTTGAGCCCATTTTTGTACCAATCCATCTCATTTGAGGTCTTCCTCTTTTTTGCTGACCCTCTACCAAGCATTTTGTCCTTCTCCAGGGACTTGTCCCTACTGATAATATGCCCAAAGTATGAATGACAACTTGCCATCCTGGCTTCTAAAGAGCATTCTGGCTATACTTCATTCAAGACAGATATGTTATTTCTTCTGGCAGTCCATGGAACTTTTAATATTATTCTACAACACCATAATGGAAATGCATCAGTTCTTTTATGGTCTTTCTTACTGTGCAAGTTTCACATGCATTGTTCTTGTTAAGTGTTGTCGAGTCAGTTCCGACCCATAGCGACCCTGTATAGGGTTTCTGAGAAGCAGCTGGTGAGCTTGAACTGCTGACCTTGCAGTT
>NW_006408598.1:607567-608489 GCF_000296735.1 Chrysochloris asiatica
TTATAGTAGTGATATTTGAGACAGGTTGTTAATTTTTGTTAATTCTAGAATATTAAGAAGGTCTAGTTCCAGAACTTAAGGGAATTGTGACTATGTGTATATACATATATTTATATATATGTTTCTAATTTGGAGCTTTAAGATAAACACTGGACTGCTAACCATAAGGCTGGTGGTTCAAACCCAACCACTCCTTTGAAACCCTATACAAGGGTCTCCATAAGTAGAAACCAATTCAGCAGAACGTAACAACAGCAATATATATGTGCTTCAAAACTTCACGGGAACATTCCATTATCTAGTTATATTTTTCCATCAATATTTTTGACGCTCCAGTTGTTATTAGGTGCCTTCAAGTCTGTTCCTATTCATAGCAACCCTGTGTACGACAGACTAAAACACAGCCTGGTTCTGCACCATCCTCACAATTGTTATGTGTCAGCCCATTGTTGCTGCCACTATATAAATACATCTCATTGAGGATCTCACCCTCTACGTTACCAGGCATGGTGATTTTCTCTAGGAATTAATCCCTTTGAGAACATATCCAAAGAATAAGAGCTAAGTCTTGCCATCCTTGATTCTAAGGAACATTCTGACTGTACTTCTAGGAAAGATTTGTTTGTTCTTCTGGCCATTCATGGTATTTTCAATATTCTTCACCAACACCGTAACTCAAATGCATCATCGATTCTTTTGCTGTCTTCTTTATTCACTGTCCAACTTTCACATACATATGAGGCAATTGAAAATATAATGACTTGGTGCACCTTACTTCTCAAAGTGGCTGTTTAACACTTTGAAGAGGTCTTTAGCAGCAGATTTGCATAATGCAATATGTACTATGATTTCTTGACTGCTGCTTCCATGAGTGTTGATTGTGGATCCAAGCAAAATGAAGTCTTTGACAATTTCATGCTTC
>NW_006408598.1:612626-613568 GCF_000296735.1 Chrysochloris asiatica
GTATAGGACCTGGTATTGCCCAGTGGGTGGAGCTGCAGAAGGTACAATTGTGGTTGAGTTCTATGGATACAGTTACTGTCTCCCATTAGGAAGGACAAGAGGAGAAAACACACACAGAAAAACAAAACAGAACAAACAACGGCAAAAACAGGTTATAGTGAAGAATTAAAAAAAAACAAAAAACAGGCAGCAACAATCAAAAAAGAATATAATAATTAAAAAGTAAAAGAGGGCTAGGAAAATAGAGCTATTCAAGAGAAAAATAAGATAACATTAAAGGAAGAGAAGAGAAAAAAGTACACACTCCCACCAAAAAAAAAAAAAAAAACAAAACATATAGGGAAGATGGAAAGAGAGACTATAGGGTAGCAAAGAAAAAGCAAGAGGAAAAAAGAAGGAGAAGATAATAGGTATGAGAAAAATAAGAAAAGCAGAGATGAAAAAGGAAAAGAAAAAAATTAGCAAAAACAATGAAACAGCAAAAAGGAAAAATAAACAAATAAGAAAAAACAATGCAGTTGTTGGGCCCAGAGAAGGAAAAAACACTGAGGGACTCCTGCCAGCAAGGGAACTTATGAGGTGGGTGAAGGAGCAATGTGTTGACTGAATTTCCAGCCCAAGATGGAGTTCCTATATGTTGTCTATGTTCAGGGCACGCAAACTGAAAGCAGTTCATAGAAGACCTTTACGTTGCTAGTTTCAGTGTTTGTCAGAAGTAGAGGGCAGCTGGGGATAGGGTGACTGATTATGAAGGTTTCTGTCAGTCTAACTCTAACCTGGAAACTCTGTGGGTTCTTGTAGATCGGAAGCAGAACCTGCCTGAATTCAGGTATCAAAGCGGTACAGTGTGCACCTGCTTCACACTGGTTCAAACTGTGTGGCCCAAAACTCTCAGATAGCAGGACCTGTGCTAGGGTAGATGAGGGTGGGGGGCAAGCCTCA
>NW_006408598.1:615339-616376 GCF_000296735.1 Chrysochloris asiatica
CCCCCGCTCCCCATTTTGGGTAGCCAGTGTCTAAGTTGACCATCCTTGTCAACCCTGTGTACCAAGGAGGTGGGAATGATCCTCGTTGTAAAGATTCGTTCCCTCTTTTGAGCTACTACATCCATAAGTATAGGTCAAGTTCATCAAATTGTAGCAGATTACTACTTTTCCCCCTCTTCTTTCTTCTCCTAGTCAGTTCTGATCATCCAGTCATTGAAGTCAGGTCAAGGGGGTACTATCTGCAAGTATAAGTGTTCTTGTACATCTCCCCTTACTTCATATCACCTGGATGGTTCACGCTCCACTCTAGTCCGTGGTGGCCATGTCACAGTCTCTGGGCCCAGGAGTCCCCAGGCCTTGCCATACTGCTGGTCAACCAGGTCTCCACCCGGGTTTACCGGAGTTCATTGAACTAGGTCAGACCCAGCTCACAACTTCATTGTTGCTTTTCCATTTCATTTTTGACAACTGCTAATTTTCCTAGATTCATACTGCATACATTCTACATTCTGATTATTAATAGATACTTGCTGCTGTTTTTTCCCATTTGGAGTTGTGCCACATCAGCAAATGGAAGTCCTGAAAGCTTCACTCCATTCACATCATTAAGGTCAACACTACTTTGAGGAGGAAACTCTGCTCCAGTTGTTTTGAGTGTCTTCCAACCTGAGGGGCTCATCTTTGGACACTATATCTAACAAATACTCCACTGCTATTCATAAGAGTTTCAGTGGCTATACATGAGATTAAGCTCAAGCAGGACTTGGAGGTGCAAGTAAGTTTCATGAGAATGTGGCCCATGATCTCCACTGCTGTCATATTAACTTCCCTCTCCCAGTTTGCACCTATGGCATCATGGGGAGTTCTTTATGATCAATTGTCTGAGAACGAGAAAACTCATGACTGGTTTACAAATGGTTCTGCTTGATAGGAAGCCACCATTTGCAGGTGTAAGACATACCCTATACTAATATAAAGTCCTGGTGTAGTGTAGTGTTGTAGAATAAACACTGGACTGCTAATCGCAAGATTGGTGG
>NW_006408598.1:618396-619764 GCF_000296735.1 Chrysochloris asiatica
ATGATCAAATCTATCTTGGAAGAAGTATAGCTGGAATTCTCCTTAGAAGCGAGGATGCTGAGACTTCATCTCATGTGCTTTGGACATGTTATCAGGAGAGGCAAGTCCTTGGAGAAGAACAGTATTCTGGTTAAGTAGAGAGTCAGTGAAAAATGTGAAGCCCCGCCACTAAATAGATGGCTAAAACAATAAGTTCAAATGTAGCACTGATTGTTCGGCACAGAACCAGGCAGCATTTTGTCCTGTTGTACATAGGGTTTCTATGAGTTGGAACTGACTCGACAGCACCTAACAATGACAAGAACAATCCTAAGGTGTTCTCACCATCTACTGAAATTATTTTTGCAAATAACATCAACAGTCTACTGACTGCCACTTCAGTTTTCTCTCACTGTTCTTCCCAATTGATTTTCCTGCAGCATTCAACACTATTTACCACCACCTTTTTCCTTTTATCTCTGTAGAACATTTTCAGACTCTTACTAGTTTATGTTTCTTAATCTTCCCTTTAAATACTTTGCCCAAAGTTCACTGCTTGCTTCTCTTGTTATCTCCCTTCAATACTTTGATTACTCATGTATCTAAGTCCCAGATATTCCTACAAATCTCTAGACCTGCATGTCCAGCTGCATGATGGTAATAAATGATGTCGGTTTGGCAAACATTATAGAGTCAATGTTTCTTCTCCAATGTTCTCTATTTAAACTCTTATTTTAGTGTCTTGTCTTATAACTACATTATTGCACAGAAATCATCAGACAGTATCATTAATAGTACATGCAAGTAAACTTTTGCTAAAGATAATTTAAAAGTGGATGCAACAGTACATTGACAGGAAACTGCCAGAGGTTCAAATCAGATTTAGATGAGGACATGGAATAAGATATATCACTGTTAATGTCAGATGGATCTTGGTTGAAAGTAGAGCATACTAGAAAGATGTTTACCTTTGCTTTATTGACTACGCAAAGACTTTCATATGTGTGAACCATATCAAGCTATGGATAACATTGCAAAGAATGGCGATTTCAGAATACTTAACAGTGCTCATGAGGAATCTTTACGTAGACCAGGCATTAGAATAGAACAAGGGGACATGGAATAGTTTAAAATCAGGGGAGGTATGCACCAGTGTTGTATTCTTTCATCACGCTTATTCAATCTGTATGCTAAGCAAATAGAGAAATTGGATTATATGAAGAAGAACGTGGCATCAGGATTGGAGGAAGACTCATTAACAACCTGTAATGTGCAGATGATACAACCTTGATTGCTGAAAGTGAAGATGACTTAAATTATTTACTGATGAGGATCAAAGACCACAGCCTTCAGTATGGCTCATCATAAAGAAAACAAAAATTCTCACCA
>NW_006408598.1:620975-621944 GCF_000296735.1 Chrysochloris asiatica
ACCCTGTATAAGGTTCCCAAGGAGTGGTTGGTTAATTTAAACCACTGACCTTGCATTTCAAACTGACCCTTACAGTCCAGTGCTTATCCTACAGCCCCATACCTGCTAATATTCAGAAACAACTCAACTGTACTTAGCAACAATACACCATACCTCACTATCTCATTGTCCAGCATTTAGCACTTACAACAATAGTATAAAATCTACTATCCAAAGATTTTTCTCATTAACAATGTACGTATGGTAATAATAGTTACCGAATAAGCAGTGGACTGTGAACCACAAGGTTGGTGATTCAAACCCATGAGCTGCTCCTCAGAAATTCTGTACACGGTTTGACTATGAGTTGGAATTGACTCAATAGCATTAACAACAACAACAAGATGTGAGGTAAGGTGTGAGGCTGTGATGGTTAAGGTTATATGTCGATTTGACTGGTCCCTCATTCTTTGTGGTTTGGCAATTATGTAATGATATAACTCGATGGTTACATAAGGATGTAAATGGGCAGTTACATAATTATATAGTCATCCTCTATCAGATCTTTGTGATCTGATATAGTCATCCGCCATTTTTACATAATACCAAATTTCATGTAACAGCCAGGTCTTCGGAACTGAACCATAACAGTAAATGAAGAGTGGGTGTACTTTATTTCAGCCAATTCAACCTATTACCTACTCAATATATCCACCAAACTGATGTCAACATTTATCTAAAACTGCAGGGATAGGTTGTCATTCACCCTCATTCCCCATCACAAATAGACAGCATAGCTCCCTGCTCACCCAGTAAGGTCCATCTCAAGTTTTACTTTATCTAAAACAAATTACCCCAGGCCTTTCCCTTTTCTGTAGCACAATGTGCCCTGATTGCCCTGTGCATCACAATCTCATAGTTGAATTAGTTGTTAATCCCCCTCTACCTTGCCAAAGTTATGAAGTTGTCAAAGACTTTACTTTGCTCAGA
>NW_006408598.1:627096-628238 GCF_000296735.1 Chrysochloris asiatica
TGTTGTAGAGATCAAAGATAACGAATGTAAAGCATCTGGCACATAATAAGTTGTAACTAAAGCTACACTTCTGGAGCTGAATGAAACTTTAGTTCCCTTCTAAGGCTAGCTTCACATGAACCCTTTATATGTATATTTATGTTTATCATGGTATGCTACTGATGTATTCTTATGTATAAGACATACTCCTATAACAGAAAAGCTATTTATACAGTTTAGAACTGTTGGGAGTGATTTGAGCTGAAGGTCTCACACTTGGGGGTAGTTTAACTGAAGGATTGCAGCTTAACAGTTGTGCTCCAGAAACTCAGGCTGCTCCCAGGTCAAGCTTCCCCCTGAGGAACTTGCAAGGTTTTTTCCTTGCAATGTTTTTCAGTTCAAGTCTGCAAAAACATGTAGCTGCCCTGTCTCTGTCTCCTTAGCAAATACAATTTACATGCTTCTGATAAAGTCATGCTTATTGTTTGCATCAATAACACCAGATGATTTTTGCATTCTTTTCCCTGTCACCTACACTTTCCTTTGATATGTGTATATAATACACGTGCTGAATCTAGGTCTGAATCACAGTATCTCCATCAGAGTACTGTCTCCCATCTGATTCCAACTTGACTATTTTCATTTGTGTCTTGTGTCTTCCTTTTTATTTCTAATCTCCCGTTGTTGAGTGCTGTGGAGTTGGTTCCGACTCAGAGCGACCCTGTATAGCAGGGTTTCCTAGGCGGTAAATCTTTAAGGGAATTTCTCAGCGTGGATCGCGGAGTACAGCCAGTTGTCGGATGCGACACTAAACTTCACCTAAATTGTTGTTGTTAAGTGCCAACGTGTTGGTTCTGACTCATAACAATCGTGTATAGGGTTTCCAAAGTGTTTTACATTTTTGCAAAAGTAGAGAAAGCCTCATCCTTCTCCCACAGAGTGGTTGGTGTGCTCAAATCACTGACCTTTAGGTTCTCAGTCCAATGCTAATTCTATGAAGCCGCCACACTTCCTCATCTAAGTAGGTCTAATATTTTCTTTCTGCACCCAGCAGATTGTGTTTTCCTTAGGGGGTTGAAATGTGTGACAATTTCACCATTCACCTATAAGGAAGTAATGAAGCTGTAGAACAGCAAGCACCAGTGTTTCCTCAGCTAACGTAA
>NW_006408598.1:629762-631370 GCF_000296735.1 Chrysochloris asiatica
GCCACTGTAAGATTGAAGCAACTCGATGGTACCTAACAACAACAATGTTCTACCTTTGATAACTGCTTTTAACCCTAAGTTTTCAAGTCAATATTTAACCACCTACTACTTAATTTTCTGGTCCAATTTATAATGCAAACTTTATTTCATTTAATATGCATAATTTTCTCATCTCTTTCAAATACACATGACACTGCATACTTATTACTCTGTGTCTATATAGTCTGTACACTTACTCTAATTTTAATCTGTGTATTTTGGGGGAGTATAATATTGGGAATCTACAAAATCATCCTTCTTCTAATTTACTTAGTTTCTGGTTGTAATGATGGAATTTAAAATTTACTAGATATTTATTTTGTATATAAAATCAGTTACAATGCCTGATTTCTAAAACATAAATGTAATTAAACTAAGAAATTAATTTTAAACAAAAATCTGTAGCTGTAAAAGGAGTCATAAGGAGCTCTGGTAGCGTAGTGGTTACGAATCGGGCTGCGAACCTTAAGGTCAGCGGTTCGAAACTACCAGCCGCTCTATGGGAGAAAGATGAGGCTTTCTACTTCCGTAAAGATTTACACCCTCGGAAACCCTGTACAGGGTCGCTATGGGTCGGCTCCGACTCGAAGGCACTTAACAACAACAACAACAACAACAAAAGGAGTCATATTATAGGCAAAGCATTAATATATTCTTATAGCATGAAGTTTCTGGAAACACTTTGCAATGATTCTTTTTGAAAATTTTTATTGTGGTATCCTGGTGTGGTGCCGGAGGATCAGCACTGGACTGTCAACCACAAGGTTGGTGGTTCAAACCCACCATCTACTCATCAGAAACCCTGTACAGGGTCACAATGGGTCGATACCAACTCAAGAGCACTTAACAACAACAATTATATATATGAGTGCGTATAAATATATTTATTTATGTAACAAAATTGCCATTTTAACTTCTTTATGTATACAGTTCAGTGGTATTAGTTATATTCAACATGTTGTTCAACCATCACCACTGTCTATTTTGAAATGTTTGTATCACTCCTAACAGATCATACTTCTTAAGCAATAAATCCCTTCCCCTCCTACTCATAGTGCCTTTAAACAGTTAATTTAAATGTATTATAATCTTGAGGTCATCTTAAAACTTTTAAAGAAGTAAGTCATATATATATGTTTCTGTTAAGTACTGTCAAGTCAGTTCTGACTCATAGTGCCCCAAGGGCTGTTAGTGGGTTTGAATCTCCAACCTGTGGTTATCCTATAGTGTCCAGGGCTTATCCTTTAGTGTCACACCAGAACTATATAAAAATATGCAATCTCAACCCATTTTGTTGTTGTTAGATGCCATTGAGTCGATGCTGATTCATAGAGACCTTATGCACAGCAGAAGGAAACACTGCCTGATCCTGGGCCAACCTCACTACTGTTGCCATGCTTGAGCCCATTGATGCTGCCACTTGGCCAATCTATCTCACTGAGGGTCTTCCTCTTTTTCTCTGACCCTCCACCTTACCAAACATGATAGCCTTCTCCAGTGACTGGTCCCTCCTGACAATACGTCCAAAGTATGAAAGACAAAGTTTGACCATCTTGGCCTCCAAGGAGC
>NW_006408598.1:631705-634828 GCF_000296735.1 Chrysochloris asiatica
GAATGTAGTCCTTGACAACTTCAATCTTTTCTGCATTGATAAGAATGTTGTTTATTGGTCCCAAAAGCACTGTATATGTATTAAGCACCATGCCATATACTTTACATAGATTAGCTCATTTAATTGTCATAACAAATTAATGAATTAGGTACAAAATCATGACTAGAATACAGACCTGTTGGACTCAAAATCACCATGGTTATCTACAATATGATGTTGCCTCTAGTGATGAGTATGCATGGTTCCAAAATATCCCTTGGCATACTTGGGGCAAAAGACATTTCATTTGTAATAACATTTCACTCTTATATAATGTTTTTCACATCCTGAACCTAAGGTGCAATCCTAATTCATCAAACTGTATAAAATATAGTTATAAAAAAAATTTACTATGTCTTGAACAACGAGACATGGTGTGGCACTGTTGTATAATGCACAGCACTACAAGGTCGGTTTGAACCATAAGTTCAGCAGTTAAAACTCACCAGCCACTCCTCAGAAACCCTACACAGGGTCACTTTGAGTTGGAACCAACTCAACGGCATTTAACAACAACAACAAACAAGGGCAAGTCTAAAAGTATTGTTGCTGTTAAGTGCTGTAGAGTCAGTTCCGACTCTGCGACCCTGTATAGGGTTTCCAAGGAGCTGCTGGTGGATTTGAACCACTGACCTTGTGACTTAAACTGACCTTACAGTCTAGTGCATTATCCTGAAGTGCCATACCAGGGCAATTACCCATCGCATCAATCCTGACCCACAGAGACCCTGTATAGGGTTTCTGAGGAGCAACTGGTGAGCTAAAATCACCATTTAAGTGCCTGAAGGTACCGCTCTACACAAGCAAGCTTCCTACCCAAAGTCATTCAACCTTATTTGCTCCATGGACTGGGAAGCCCACTTTGCAAACCATTTTTCAGTCTAGCACATTAACCCAAAGCACTATGAAAAAATACCAAAATGTGAAACTATTGTTTCTTGAAATATTCTTCCTCTAGGTTTATACTCTTTTGAAGGCAGTGTTTCCATCGCTCTAAGCCTTCCCTGAAGAATTCTGCACTCTTAGATTTACCCCATGCCAAAATGGCAGTTTTAGCATCCCCAGGGACTCAAATTGCATTTCTTTGAAATGTTCTTTAAGTTTGGGGGATAAAAAGAAGTTTGAAGGGGCAAGATCAGGATTGTATTGTTCATAAGGTAAACTTGCCAATGAAATTCTTATAGGACATTGGAAGAATGAGCAAGTGCATTGTCATATTGAGAAAAATATCTCAGTGCAACGTTCTTGACCTTTTTCTCCACATGCAGTTTTCAGCATTCTTTTAACTTCTTCCTAATAAGCCCCCATGACTACCCTGTGTCCTTCAAGAAAATCTATCAGGATGACCCCTTTGTGATCCCAAAGCACAGTTGTCATAACTGTCTGACCTGACCTCTTTGCCATGAAGTTAACTGGCCTAGCATATCCCCTCAGAAGCCAGTTTTGATATGACCTTTTTGTGAAGGAACACTTCAAAACTATGAAGCAACTAATCATTTTCCCACATGACTTTTACACAACTAGGCTTGATATTTCAAGGCAATTGCCATCAGAACTGAAAAACAATACTTACAGCTATGGGGTCTATTAGGGAAGTTAACAGGCTACAATACAATGATCAGGACACAGTTGTTTCAGTCAGCTACTGATAAATCCCCACAAAACACACTGCGCCACCATAAGCCTGAAAGTAGTTGGCTCTCAATCCATGGGTCAACACACCTAGCTTCCCCATCTAAGTGCCTGAAGTTACCCCCTCAAATAGCAAGCTTTCTACCCAAAGTTACCCTGAAGGCACTTGGCTCTAAATCCATGGGTAGCAGACCTAGTTTCCCCATTTAAGTGCCTGATGGTATCCCCCTCAACAAACAAGCTTCCTACCCAAAGTCATTCAACTTTATTTGCTTCCTGAACTAGGAAGCCCACAACTCTGCCTCATTCTCTGGTTCTTGGTTTACTGCTATTGCTGCTCTGCCATGCCTGCATTATCACTGTTTTCTGTCCCTGGGTCAAAGAGGTTCAATGAGCAGGGATCTCAGGGTCCAAAGGACATGCTCCACTCCTGGCTCTTCTTTGATTATAGTGAGATCCACACTCCTGCTTCTGAGATGGCTCATTTTACACTCATGCTAGAGTTTCACATTTTTACAGAATTCTGTTAACATCCACAGCTGAATTGTGTCATCCTATCAGGATCTTCTCCCACCTTCTCTTACCAGAAAAAGAGTCATTTTGTGGAAGTTACAAAGACTAATGTTTGGAGATAGAGCAGATGATGACTCTAGACTCCTGGGAATAGACAGGCTATGTGCTGGCAGCCAGGAGGCATACTTGCAGAAGGTGCCCATTGGTTGTTTAAATGATTATGTATTCCTGAGTGTTTTTTGTGTACATCCAAAAAAACAAAAACAAAACCAGAGGGAATAGAAGCAATTACTGTTGTTGTTGTTAAGTGCCATCCAGTCAACCTGGATTTCCAAGGAGTGACTGAAGAGCTTGAACTGTCAACCTTGAGGTTCAAACTGACTTCGCAGTCCAGTGCATTAACCCATGGCCCCACACCAGGACTCCACTTATATGTATATTTATATCTGTATTTGTGTCAACATCTGCATTGGCATCTATATTTATATTTAAGGAGTTCTAGTAGCATAGTGGTTATGTGTTGAGCTGCTAACCTCAAGGTCAGCGGTTCAAAACTACCAGCTGTTTCTTGGGAGAATGATGAGGCTTTCTGCTCCCATAAAGATTTACAAGCCTCAGAAACCCTATACAGGGTCTCTATGAGTCGGAACTGACTCCATGATACATAAACAACAAATATCGTCTGTTGATATGTACATAGAGACCTGGTGTGGGGATGTAGGAAAAGCACTGAACTGCTAACCATAACGTGGGTGCTTCAAACTCACCAGCTGCTACTACTTGGAAACCATTTTTGTATATACAAGTGTTGGCTATGTGCCACAGAGTCTATTCCAACTCCTGTGTTGTATAGAGTTTCCAAGCTTATAAATCTTTATGGGGGCAGAGAGCCTTATTTTTCTCCAGTGGAGCAACTGGTAGACTCAAACTGCTGGCCTT
>NW_006408598.1:635889-639390 GCF_000296735.1 Chrysochloris asiatica
ATCTTTACAGGAGCAGAAAGCCTCATCTTTCTGCCTCAGAACAGCTGGTAGTTTCGAACTGCTAACTTTGTGGTTAACAACCCAATTCATAACCAGTATGCTACCAGAGATCCTTAGTAGTAGGGTTTAGTATGTAAAAATTCTTAAATCATTATTTACTATTATTTCTGTTCTTTAAAAAAATTATCAATATCATTCATTTATTCAACAAATTCAGCCCCCTATAAGAGTCCAGTTACTCTTATAAAGCCATGGACTGCCTGAGGTCCAAAATAAAGTCCAAAAAGACAGACTGATTTATAGTCACCAATGCTTACTAAACTTTATCGATCCAATAATGTCCTAGCATTTTTAAACTAAAGGATTCAATATTTTCAGAGTATTCTCAGCTCAAAACCCAGCATAATCCCATAAGCATATATCATAGCATATGTCATTTCAAGTCACTCCTTTACTCAAAACGTCTAGTGGTTTCCCATCTCACTTGGAATGAAACCAAAATTTCTACAATGGTCTGCCTAATTGTCTTTGTAGTCTGGCCACACTCTTTTTTCCCCTAACATCATCTCCTACTTCTGTCTCCCTTATTCACACCATTAACCTTACTACAATCCTTGCTGTTCCTCAGATACCAGACGCATTTCCCCATCTTTCTGTAATCTCTGTTTGAATTTCCTAGTCCCCAGATATCCCCCTTTTTGTATCTCTCACTTCCTTCAGGCCTGTGGTCAATTGACATCTTTTTCCAGAGTGTCCTTCCCTAGCACTCTCTCAGTTTGTATTAACAGTATCTAAATTCACAAATCCTAGCCCCATGGTTTGTTTCATCCTTTCCTGCTGTATTTTACGTCTTAGAATGATCACTATGGAAAATATCATATGTTGTTATGTTTGCTGTCACTCTTTCTCCACTGGAACATAAGCTCCATGTGAGCACTAATTGTGATCTTTGTTCACTGCTATTTTCCTCAGCAACTACAACAAGCAGATACTTCAGTGGAAGTGGGGGAATAATATCATCTACATAAAGGCTAACCGGCCAGTTTTCCCACTATTTTTGGTCTTTGGCACATAGCAGGCACTCACTAAATGTTTATTCAATTAATTATTAAATATTAAGTCCAGATTAAAGGAGTAAATTTGGAAAAGACATTTCTATAAATCAAAAATTCCTCTCGATGTTATTCAGTTGCCTCCAACATTAGCTCTTCCCCACCTCCATGACTACCACATTACATAATTAGTAGTGGGGATATTATGTGCAGAAATGGAAATGGCCTTGGCCTACACTTCAAAAAAAGTTTGTCCTTGGGTAGGTGAATGTTGAAGGGACAATGATATTTATCAGGTCATCTTGCTTCTGTGGCTACCCAATAGCACTTGAGAACTGCATTGGGGATCATGGAGATTCCTACTTCTTGGAATCAAGGATGCTACTCAGGTCCATAAGTATCACCTGCCATACCCAACATTAGTAGATGAGGCTTGTGTAGCAACTATGAGAAAGGACCCAGGTCTACCCATGTGTAGAGATAGACACAAAAGAAGATTATCAACTGTTTTAAGAGATTTCAGAATACTAGAGAGTAGCAAAAACACTATCCAAAGATGCAAAAAGAGTGGGAAACAGGCCAGTTAGTCTATTTGTAGACTTTCTCACCCACTTCCACTGAAGTATCGACTTTTTTTTTTTCTTAACTAGCTTTTGTTTTGTTTTTGCTGATTTATTTGAAAGTTTACAGAGTAAATTGGGTTTCTATTAAACAATTCATACCAAATCTGGTTTATGACATTGTTTACAATCCCCATGATGTAATAACATTCTTCCTACTTCCTCCCTGTGGTTACCATTTCCTTTCATTCTTCTTGCCCTCTCAGCTTTTTCCTTGGACAATGCTGCCCTTTTGATCTTGTATGGCTCATTGTTCTAAGGAGTGAGTATCTCCCTAGTGTTACTACTCCCCTTATAGACCTGTCAATCATTTGGTTGAAAGGTGAGTTATGGGGATGAGTTCAGTTCCAGGCTTTAAATGTGTCTAAGGTGCTGTGGTAGCATAATGGTTATGAATCGGTCTGCGAACCGCAAGGTCAGCAGTTCGAAACTACCAGCTGTTCTGCAGGAGAAAGATGAGGCTTTCTGCTCTCATAAAGATTTATAGCCTCGGAAACCCTGTACAGGGTCACTATGAGTCAGAACCGACTCCACAGCACATAACAACAACAACAAGGACCATATTCTGGGAGGTTCCGCAGTGTTCATCAGATCAGTAAGCTTGTCACTTTTATGATTATGATTTTAGTTCCGCTTTTTTCTACCACTCTATCTAAGACCTCCTATTGGGATTCTTTTCAGAGCATTCATCCGTGGTAAATAGGCACCAACTATTTGGTCTCATGCTGGGTAAGATGGAGGGTCAGAGAAAAAGAGGAAGACCCCAATGAGATGGATCAGCCAGGTGGCATCATTGATGGCGTCAAGTGTGGCAGCAGTAGTAGGTTGGCCCAGGATCGGACATTGTTTCGTTCTGCTGTGCATGGGGTCACTATGACTCGGTTCCGACTCGATGGCACCTGACAACAACATTTGGTCTCACGGTCATGGATACTGGAGTTCACCTGAACCATTAGTCCTTTGGACTAACTGTTCCCTTGCATCATTGATTTTCTTCATTCTTCTTTGCTCTGGATGGGGAGGGACCAATTGTTGCCCCTTACATGGCTATTCATAAGCTTTTATATCCCCAGTCACTATTCACCAAAGTAATATGTAGAACATTATCTTTGTGGGTTATGCTATGCTAAATAACCTTAGAATGCTGTGAGACTATGAGCCCCCAGGCCTAGCAACTCATTAATTATAGCTAAGAAGTTTCCATAACTTTGCCTCTGTATGCCTTACCATATTTATGGATATATTTGAAGCATCAGTAAATAAATACACATGCACAAATATCCTCTGTCAATCCTACATATATCCATGGGTGTCGTTCCATTTGCCTTCACACCCCAATTCAGGTTGAGCATCTATGCATGCACATATGTTGTTGTTGTAGTGTGCCATGGAGTTGGTTCCAACTCATAGCGACCCTGTACAGGGTTTCCGAGGCTGTAAATCTTTATGGGAGCAGAACACCTCATTTTTCTCCCGTGGAACAGTTGGTAGTTTCAAACTGCTGACCTTGCGGTTCGCAGCCCGATTCGTAACCACTACGCTACCAGAGCGCCTTGCATGCACATATAGATGATTACTATTACTAGTATTATAAGATTGGGAAAGCAATAGCATTTGGCTATGTTGCCTTTAACTCTTGTGCTCCTCCTAGTGTCTTTTTGTGCTGGCCTCCCCCATAATATACATTGCCTTTCCTTTCACCCAAGTTAATATACTTCTTCCTTCTAATTAGATATTTAGCCTCACTCTCCACCCATCCTGGTAACCTTCAAAGAATGATTTTTTACTGTGTGTAAACCTATTATGACTTTTCATTATAGTGGTCTCAT
>NW_006408598.1:639581-640061 GCF_000296735.1 Chrysochloris asiatica
CTCTCTACTGTAAACCTTATGAATAGCAGCAGAACATTGTCTCATAAGTTCCAGAAGATGAGCCCCACAGGATGAACAGCACTCAAAATATGACTGGTGAAGAAAAGCCTCCTCAAAGAAGACTTCACTTTAATGATGCAGATGGAGTAACTGGGGACCTTCATTTGCTGATGGGCAAAATGCAAAATGAGTAGAAAAAGTTATAAATTTTATTAATAATCAGAATATGGAGTGCATGTAGTATGAATCTAAGAATATTGGAAGTCATTGGAATGAAATGGAATACATAAAGATCAATATCCTAGGGTTTAGTGCGCTGAAATGGACTGCTTTTGGCCATTTTGAACTGGACAACAAGATGGTTTACTAATCCTGGAACTACAAATTGAAGAGGACGGTGTCACATTCATAGTGACATAGCCAGAACATCAAGCTGAATACAGAAAAGGACATCAAACTAGGGACATCATTGCTGACATC
>NW_006408598.1:641045-643087 GCF_000296735.1 Chrysochloris asiatica
TCAAACATAACAGCAATTGGGAAGACGGCACAGCAATGGGCAATGTATCATTCTGTTGTGCATAGGTCTGCCATGAGTTTGTACTAACCTTATGGAAACTACCAACAAAACAACAACAATTTCACTCAGTACAATGTCCTTAAAGTAACTCTGGTAATGTAGTGGATTATGAGTTGGGCTGCTAACCACAAGGTAAGCAGTTTGAATCTCCCAACTGCTCCTTGGGAGAAAGATAAGGCTTTCTATTCCTATAAAGATTTATAGCCTTGGAAATGCTATACAGGGTCACAATGAGTTAGAACGTATTCAAAGGCACACAACCATCACCAACACCCATCACCAATGTCCTCTAGGTCCATCCATGTTATGAAGAGTTTCTCAGATTTATCATTATTCTTTAACATTCATTACTGATGGACACTTAGTCTGTTCTCATCTTTTTGCTTTTGTGATTAGTACTGCAATGAATAATTTTCTTCACTGTGTACATAGATTTGTTCATGCCATGGATCTTACTCCTCTATGACATAAACCTAGTAAGCAGTGGAATTGCTGGATCATCTATTATTTCTATTTCTACTTCTTAAAGAAGCGCCATATCATTTTCCACAGTGGATGCACCGGTTTACAGTCCCATCAACAGTGTAAAAGGATTCCAGTATCTCTACGCCCTCACCAATATTTGCTGTTTTTTGTTTTCTATTCAAACTTTGTTATTAATGCTCAGGTAAGATGATATCTCACTGTTATTTTGATCTGAAAAAGAGGAAGATCCTCAACAAGATGAACTGACACAATGGCAGCAACAATGAACTCAAACATAACAACAACTGTGAGGTTGACTATGAGTTGGAACTAACTTGATGGTACCTAACAACAACAATGACAATGGTGAATTTGTCATACTCTGTTGTTGTTTTGATGCTGAATGCCACCAGTATTTCAAATATCAGCAGGATCACGCTTGGCGTACAAGTCTCAGCAGAGTTTCCAGGCTAAAACTGACTAAGAAAAAGAACATTGTGTTTCTGAATCTGAAAAAATTGACTAATAAAAACCTTATGAAGTCAGGTAATAGTGGAAGATAATAGTGGAACATTGTCTGTTACAGTGCTAGAAGATGAGTCCCTAAGGTTGGAAGGTAATCAAATACAACTGCAGAAGGCTGCATCCTCAAAGCAGAGTTGGTCTTAATGTTGTGGATAGAATAAAGCTTTCAAAATTTCACTTCGCTGCAAATATCAATTAATAATTATTGAGTCTAGGAAAACTGGAAGTTCTCTAAAGTGAAATGGAATGCATAAATATTGGTATCCTAGGAATTAATGAGCTGAAATGAACTGTTATTGATCATTTTGAATCAGACAATCATATGATCTACTATGTCAGGAATAACAAATTGAAGAGGAATGGCATCACATTCATGATCCAAAAGAACATTTCAAGATTTATCTTTAAGTACAATGCTGTCTGTGATAGGATAATACCAAAATGCAAACAAGAGAGACTAGCTAATAAGAGTATTATTCACATTTACACATCAACCAATAAAGCTAAAGATGAAGAAACTGAAGATTCTACCAAATTCTGTAGTTCAAAATTGATCAAACATTCACTCAAGCTGCATTACTGATGAGTGGAATACAAAAGTTGGAAACAAAAAAGGGTTGGTAGTTGGAAAATATGGCCTTGGTGATAAAAATGTCAACAAAGAACTCATAATAGAATTTTGCCAGACTAATGACTTATCCATGGTACTATATGACTTTGAATATGTCCTACCTGAATTTAGAGACCATCTCTTTAATAGATTGGCTGCATGGAACACTAATTACTGAACACGAAATGTGCTGTGGGATGACATCAAGAACATCATACATGAAGAAATAAAAAGTCATTAAAAAGGCAGAAAGAAGGAAAAGACCTAACCAGATGTCAGAAGAGACTCTGAAAAATGCTCTATACCAGTGGTAGGTAAGGAGCTCTGGTAGCGTAGTGGTTAGGAATCGGGCTGTGAACCTTAAGGTCAGTGGTTCGAAACT
>NW_006408598.1:643973-653603 GCF_000296735.1 Chrysochloris asiatica
GAAGTTGTCAAGGACTTCATTCTTCTTGGATCAACTATCAACACTCATGGAAGCAGCAGTGAAGAACAACGATGTGATGGGAGTCCTGGTGTGGCATTGTGGGTTAATCCACCAGACCTGTAAAGCCATTTGAACTGCAAGGTTGGCAGTTCAAGCTCACCAGCTGCTCCTCGGAAACCCTGTATAGGGTCCCTATGAGTCAGAATCAACTTGACAGCATTTAACAACAACAACAATGTGATGGGAGAAAGATGAGGCTTTCTGCTCCTGTAAAGATTTACAGCCCCGGAAACCCTGTGCAGGATTGCTATAGGTTGGAACCGGCTCCACGGCACATAACAACAACAATAACAATGTGATGGCAGAGTCCTGGTGTGCCATTGTGGGCTAATGCGTCAGACTGCAAAGTCATTTGAACTGCATGGTTGGTGGTTCAAGCTCATCAGCTGCTCCTTGGAACCCTATACAGGGTTGCTATGGGTAGGAATCAACTCAATGGCACTTACCAACAGCAACAACAATGTGATGGCTAAAATTGTGTCTGCCTTGGCAGGGCCAGACCAAATAATTTCATGGGATTTATATGGCCCATGGGCTGAATGTTACCCATACCTGCTCTAGAGTATAGAGAAGCATGAGTAAATGGAAGAAATGATGAAGTAAAAGAATTGTACACAAAACCACTGGTAATGCTGCCTATTGGCATCTTGAGGATCACACTGGAGTACACGAGGCCCAACACTTGGTGGGAAGCATGGTGAAAAAAACAATGATTTGGGCCGCTCACATATTACATACTTAGGGTTTCCAGCAGGGTTCCAGATGGTCAAGCTTGGCTTTGACCACAGCTCTAATGACACAGAGAGAACATCAGCAGGTTGGGGAGAAGGGAGCTAACTACCAGAGGCCTTGCTGTACTGGTCTGACATCTGAGGCTGCCATCTGCATCAAGAGCAGAGGTCTAATTAGCTGACTGGAGGCTTGCCTGCCCAAGCTTAGTTGGCGACCGGGTTTCTGAACTTCTGGCCAGCAAACTTAGCCTTGCTGCCCAGCTCCTCTTCAATTCTGAGGATCTGGTTGTACTTAACCAAGCGCTCAGATCAGCATGGTATGCCTGTCTTGATCTGTCCAGTGCAGAGCCCCACAACAAGGTCGGCAATGAAGGTATCCAATCTCTCCAGAACGATGAAACACCACGACGCCCCACCCATTGGATGGAGCCAGCTTGCACACCCGAAGAGACTCAGTCACGGAGCCGATCTGGTTCACTTTGAGCAGGAGGCAGTTGCATGACTTCCCACTCACAGTCTTGGCAATTCACTTTGGGTTGGTCAATTTGAGATCGCCCCCTACCTCCTGGATCCCTGAAGCGGAAGTGAACTTCGTCCAAGTGTCCCAGTCATCCTGGTCAAAGAAGTCCTTGATAACCACCACTGGGTAGTCCTTGATGAAGAACTTGTGCAGGACTGCCAGCAGTCAGACGAAAGAGATGTACCTGCTGGGGCCATCAAGAGACTTGAAGTCCAAGACATACTTCCCAGACTAGAAGAAATCCGAGGCAGCTACGTCCATGTGAATCGTCACCTTGTTAGTTTAACCAGCTCTTCCAATGGCATTCTTAAACAGCTCCAGGGCTTCTTTGCTCTCTAGGATATTAGGGACAAACCTGCCTTCATCCCCCACTTTGGTAGCATCCTTTCTATACTTCTCCTTGATACTGTTCTTCAGGTTTTGGTAAACCTCGACTCTGCTGCACATGGCTTCCTTGAAGTTTGATGCTCCGACAGGGAGGATCATGAACTCCTGCATGGCCAGCTTATTGCCACCATGAGAACGACCATTGATCACATTGAAAGCAGGAACTGACAGGATGATTTCAGATTGCCAGCCAAGTCAGCAATGTGCCAGTCCAGGGAGACCCCCTTTTCAACAGCTCCAGCCTTGCAGACAGCAAGGGACACACCCAGAATGGCACTGGGCCCAAATTTCGACTTTTTCTCAGTTCCATCCTTCTTTATCATCAGTTTGTCGATCTTCTCCAATTACACAACGTTCAGCTTCTTACTAACCAGGGCAGGCGCAATAGTTTTATCGATGTGTTCAACAGCCTTTGAGACAACTTTCCCCAGATAGCAGGTCTTGTCATTGTGCCAGAGCTCCACGGCCTCATAGATACCAGTTGAGGCACTACTGGGCACAGCAGCTCCGAAGAGACCTTTTAGGGTGTAAAGATCAACCTCAACAGTGGGATTTCCACAGGAGTCAAAGAGCTCTCTGATATGAATCTTGAGAATGCATATGGTGACTTTGGTGCTGTTTTTTGTTGCTCAGGAAGGAAGTGAAGGGTGCTGCAGACACCAAAGCGAGGGTTAGGTGAGCAATAACGTACAGATGCTGTGACTCCCTAAGTACCTCTATAATTACCATTTGCTTTATAAATTTTTTTAAAACACTAACCTAACTGGAACTACTCTTATCCTAATTTGTCTCTCTTTCTGGCTTTGTTGTTGTTGTTAAGTGTCATCAAGTCAGTTCTGACTCATAGCCACCCTGTATAGGTTTCTGAGGAACAGCTGGTGAGCTTGAATTGCCGACCTTGCAATTCAAACTAACTTTGCAGTTCAGTGCATTAATCCACAGCACCATGATTCCCAAAGAATACCTGTTCTTCACTCCCCCAACACTTACTTTTTAAAAATACATATAACACTTAAATAAGGAAACAAAAACTGTTCAAAGGCACTAGTGTTATGTCAAGGATCTAGTTTTTTCAGGATCTCAGTATACTGTCTTCTTCAGTATTGAGAATAATAATGGTCATGGAAGTAGTAAATCCCTCAAGTATCTGACCAACTTCCAGGGAGGGAGGGAGGCCCTCAAGGGAGTAATTACGATGCTGGAAGCAATGCTACAGGTATTTCAATTACCAACAGGGTCACCATATTAGATGGGTTTCAGCAGAGCTTCCAAACTAAGACAGACTAGGAAGAAAGGCCTGGTGATATATTTCCAAAATTAGCCAATGTAAACCCTATGGATCACAATAGAAAGTGGTCCAATCAAGTGTTGGGAGATGAGTCCCCTAAGTTGATGGTTACTCAAAATACACAGTGCTCACAACAAAGGACTGAAACATACCCATGATCCTAAAGATGGTGTAGGGCCAGACACTGTTTTGTTTTGTTGTACATGGGAACACCGTGAATTGGAGCCAACTGGATGGCAACTTACAATGAAGGTAATAAAAGTATATAACTGAAGGGGCATCATGACATTTCTACCACTAAGAGCATAAAACTCAGGAAAAAGTAGCCAAGTTTTCAGCATTGAACATTTAACTGAGTGCTCAGTTATGTCCTCTACTTCATGAAAGCAGATGTAATATTGTTCTTTTGAGATTAACATCTTATTTCAATAGATAGATTTTTTTACACATTTTGATACCTTGACTTATATCATTATACTCAGAATTTATCATTGGAATCATATCCTAACAACTATGTAAAACTTCAATTTTTATAATACTACTTTGCATGTACTATGGAGTCCTCCTAACAACTATGCAAAGAATATTAACTGGATATTTAAATTACTAATTATTACTCATTTTGTATATTAGAGTATGCAATTGGAATTCGGGATTTCCAAGAGTTCCAATTTTTTAAACTTTATAAAATCACTATTCCATTTAGCCTAAACGTGATTGAGAGTACCTGAAAAGTATAAACATGCCTTTTTCATCTATTGTAGTATAGTAAATTATACTTGGCGATACAAAAAAAACAGTTTTCAGATTTAATTAAATATGTTATAACACTTATGCAATGCTTAGTTACAAAAATGTAGACTCTTCATCCCTGTACACTTGTTTTCTTTCTAGTCCCTTATCTTGGCATCATAAATTCTCCAAATATAACCTTTACCTTCACTTTCACTAAAATCCAGTTGTTTCCTCTCCACACATCTGTCAGTTTGTTGTACTATAATGGCTTGGGTATTGATATGAAACTGGAAACTATGCCACTGATGTGTGTTGATATGAAACTGGAAACAAATACCAGCAGGGTCACTCATGGTGAACAGGTTTCAGCAGAGCCTCCAGATTAGACTAGAAAGAAGGAATAGGCAATCCATTTCTGAGGGATTAATACAAAAACTTTATGACTAGCAACAAAACATTATCTGATATAGTGCCAGAATATGAGCCTCTGATGTTGGAAGACACTCAAAAATACGACTGAGGAAGTGTTGTCTCCTCAAAGTAGGGTTGCCCTTAATGATGTGGATGTAGCAAAACTTTCAAGACATTTATTTGCTTATGTAGCACAACTCAAAATAAGATGAAACAATTGTAAACATCCATTAATAATTGGAGCATGGAACATATGAAGTATGGATCTAGGAAAATTGGAAATCTTCAAAAAATAAAATTTAATGCATAAAGAGTGATATCCCAGGTAATTGACCATTTTGTTCAGACAATCATATGGTCTATATGCTGGGAATGACAAATTCTAGAGGAATGATGTTGTATTCATCATCAAAAAGAAGATTTGAAGATCTATCTTAAAGTACAGTGCTGACTGTAATAGGATAATATCTACACATCTACAAGAAAGACCAGTTAAAACAACTATTATTCAAATTATGTACCAACAACCAAAGTTGAAGAAATTGAAGAATTCTACCACATTCTCTAGTCTGAAAATGATCAGACATGCAATCAAGATACATTGATAATTATGGGCGGTTGGTGACAGAAATGCTGCAGGAGAGTCTATGATAGAATTTTGCAAGACAAATGACTTCTTTATTACAAATGCCTTTTCTCAACAACTTAGACAGCAACTATACACATGGATCTCACCAGGTGAAATACACAGGAATCAAATTAACCAAATCTGTGGTTTAATTTGATTAAAGAAATGATACAGAAGCTCAATGCTATGAAACAAAACAAGGCCAGGGGCCAACTGTGGAACAGACCACCAACCTAAACTTGTTCATATGCAAGTTTAGGTTGAAGTTGAAGAAAAGTAAAATATTGGGAAAAATGGGAATTCCAGAACACTTAATTGTTCTCATGAAGAATCTGTACCAAGTGGCAGTTGTTTGAACAGAATAAAGGGATATTGCATGGTTTAAACATGAAAGATGTACATCTGGATTGTATCCTTTAGATACAACTATTCAATCTATATGCTGAGAAAATAATCTGAGAAGCTGGACTACGTGAAGAAAAACACAGCATAGGACTGAAGGAAAATTTACTAACAACCTGTGATATGCAGATGACACAACCTTGCTTGCTGAAAGGAAAGAGGACTTGAGGCACTTCCTGATAAATATCAAGGAATACAACCTTAAGTATGGATTACAACTCAAATGAAAAGAAAACAGGAATCCTCACAACTGAACCATTAAACAACATCATGATAAACAGAGAAAAAATTGAAGTTGTTAAGCATTTTATTTTACTTAGATCCATAATCGACACCCGTGTAAGCCGCAGTCAGAAAATCCAAAGGACACAATGCATTGAGCAAATCTGATGCAGAAGATCTCTTTAAAGTGTTAAGGAGCAAAGGTGTCACTTTGAGAACTAACCTGATAGCAGTTATGGTATTTTCAATCACCTCATATCTGTGAAAACTGGACATTGATTAAGGAAGACCAGAGAAGAACTAATGCATTTGAATAATAGTGTTGATGAAGAATATTTTGGAAGAGGTATTCTTTCAACAAGAGGGATTGGCACAGTGGCAGCAGCAATGGGCTCAAGCATAGCAAAGATTGTGAGGCTGGTGCAGGACCGGGCAGGGTTTCATTTTGTTGTGTATAAGGTCGCTATAAGCCAGTACAAACCTGACTGCACCTAACAACAAAAATAAAAGCCAGAATACCTTAGAAGCAAGGATGGTAATACTTAAGGCTCATGTACTTTGTACATGTTATCAGGAGGGACCAGTCCTTGGAAAAGAACGTCTGGTTGGTAAAGTAGAGGGTCAGTGAAAGAGAGGAAGTCTCCCCCACAAAATGGACTAACACAGTGACTCACAATGGTCTCAATAACAATTGTGAGTATGGTGCAAGATCAAGCAATGTTTCGTTCTGTTGGGTATAAGGTCTCTGTGAGTTGAAACCAACTGAGCAGCACCTAACAACAACAGCTATTTCTTGAAGACTTATTTTCTTGCAACCCCCTCGAGTACTTTCTTCTACACCCCACTTACATTGGTTCTGGGTGGAGTAATGTTGTTGTTGTTGTTAAGTACCGTGGAGTCGGATCCAACTCATAGTGACCCTGCACAGGGTTTCCAAGGCTGTAAATCTTTACGGGATCAGAATGTCTTATCTTTCTCCTGCAGAACCACTGGTAGTTTCGAACTGCTAACCTTGAAGTTAGCAGCCCAATTCGTAACCACTATGCTACCAGCACTCCTTGGGTGGGGTAGTAGGTATCCTATATCCTCACCTCTTTTCTTACTAATTGTAGAGTTGATGGTCCATCACTAAGGGATACTGTTCCTTTTCCAAAACCCTAGGGACCAGACGTATTTCAGAATTTGGATTTGTTTGTTTTTTTATTTTAAAATGTAACACAATAACACACATGCACATAGATATACTACCTATTATAGAATACGTTGTTTGCAAGCACATTGATATTTATGCAGCAAAATACATGAATATTCACACTGAATAGGCTACATCAAAAATATAAGTAACCTCATATCAAATCAGGTCAGGTTTTTCTACCAAGTGAATTTGAGAACCAAACTAAAGAAAAATCTTTTGGTTTTAGGTCTTCTTGTATTTTGGAATGGTTTTGAGTCTTAGGAAATTACTTCTGAATACAGACCCTTTATTTAGTTACTCCTCTTGCACCCCATGATATTTAGTGGTAAAACATCAACATGATTAAATACAAGAATAAGTAAAAAAACTATTACTAATAGGTTTCCAGGGCATACATGCATGGGGCTTTTTCCAAACAAAATGTGTTTAAACATGTCTCTGCAATGTGTAGATGGCTGTAGACAAGTTCTCTTAGTATTACACTTGTTTTAGATTTGTTAGGCTACCTTCAATTAAAAGGTCTAATCAAAAGAGTGACTTCCAAGGGGATCTGCTGGGCCAGTTAAGTTCAAGGCACAGATCTAGCTCACCAGGTTATGGTGACTGTTTTATAAGGTTACAAAGTGATAATCGTGGTATTTTTTTCTCAAAGGGCACAGGACGATCATGGGAGCTTATTAGGAAGAAGTTTTAAGAAAATGAAAACTTCACTGGTGAGAAAAAGACCAGGAAAGTGGCAGCGAGACACTTTTTTTATTTCCATCACAACAATGCTCATTCTTTGAGAATAGCAAAGGCTATCCTAGTAGAATTTTGTTGGAAAACCTTAGCCCATGTATACTACTTGCCTGATCTTACCACTTCAGACTTGTTTTTGCTCATCAAACTTAAGGAATATTTAACAGGAGCACAATTTGAGTCATTTGAGGTTGCCAAAACTGTTATTTTGACATGGTGTAAATCAGAGTTAAGTATTCTTTGGAGAAGAGTTAGAGAGATGGAAACACAACCTCCAGAAGTGTATAAACCTAGATGGAGGATATGTTGCTAAACAATAACTTCACATATTGATATGATTGTTTAATAAAGTTTCTATGATTTTGTAAACATACTTTATGACTTACCCTGGTACGGTTCACTGCCTACTCGATATCTGCATCTGCGTGGCTGGAAGAAAACAAAACTATCTCCCTGTAATTTCATTATAATGACTTTCAATCATATCTTCAGTGTTTCCCAGCAAATCTGAACATTTCTCTAAGGACATTTATTATTGTCATCACTGAGACTATTGCTTCATACCTTATCCTTTGTCTTCGAACTTCTTCCATATCTGCCCCTCACTTTCAGCTGATGATCTTGAAATAAATAGAAATGGAGAAGTGATTCTACATCCTCCTACCTGCCATCATCTATAACCATGTGCACTGACTGCCTCAGCTCATGACAGAAACTGATAAGGCATATCTTCACTTGGGTGTCCAAAAGCTGTGTCCATGCTGCCTAATAAATTCTTGATTTTTCTCAACACTAAACCTTACTCTTGCAAGTTCTTTGGACAAAAATCTTAAAATCCTCTCCTATTTATTTTTCTGATAGCATTTAAATACATATACTAACTCAAATTATGGTTAATTACTCTGCCGTCAGCCACGAGGATCATCCATCTGGGGTCTGCAGTAGCCAACTCCTTGGCCTCCTGCCTATATTGCTACCATACAGCAATCTATTCACATCACAATATATGTTCTGTCAAATTTAAAACAAACTTCAACTCATTCTCATGCCCCTTATCAATTTCAAGTCACATCAAATGACATATTGCATTAGGCAAATCTGCTGCAGAAGTCATTTTTAAAGTATAAAAAGAAAAACTGTCACTCTAAAGATAGGTGTGCTTGACCCAAGCCATTGTCTTTTCAGAAATAGGAATAATAAGGAAATCTTATTTAAAAATGAATAAGGAATCCAAAGAAGAATTAATGCCTTTGAATTATGTGTTGAAATATTGAATACACTTGTTGTTATTGTTTAGTGCTGTCAAGTTGATTCTGACCCATAGTGACCCTGTATAGGGTTTCTGAGGAGCAGCTGGTGAGCTTGAACTGCCGACCTTAGAGTTCAAATGGCTTTGAAGTCTGGCACGTTAACCTACAGCACCACACCAGGACTCCATTGAATAGGGACTGCCAAAAGAAATAAATGTGTCTCAGAAGAAATACAGCCATAATGTTGCTTAAAAAGAAGAATGGCAAGACTTGACCTCATATAGTGTGGACATAGTATCAGGAGGGATTTGTCCCTGAAGAAGAACATCATGCTTGCAAAGTAGAAAGCCAGTGAGAAAAGGCCCTCAATGAGATAGACTGACATGTTGCTGTTGTTAGGTGCCATCGAGTCAGTACTGACTCATAGAGACCTTATGCACAGCAGAACGAAACACTGCCCGATCCAGGACCATCCTATCTACTGTTGCCACTCTTGAGTCCATCAATGCTGCCAGTTTGCCAGTCCATCTCATTGGGGGTCTTGCTCTTTATCTCTGACCCTCCACCTTACTAAACATGATATCTTTCTCCAGCGACAGGTCCCTCCTGACGATATGTCCAAAGTATGAGAGACAAAATTTGGTCATCTTGGCCTCCAAGGAGCCCTCTGGCTGCATTTATACTGACATTGTTGTTGTTGTTGTTGTCAGGTGCCATCGAGTCAGAACCGACTCATAGAGACCCCATACAGAGTAGAACGAAACAATGTCCGATCCTAGGCCAACCTCACTACTGCTGCCACACTTGATGCCTTCAATGATGCCACCTGGCTGATCCATCTCGTTGGGGGTCTTCCTCTTTTTCTCTGACCCTCCAACTTACCCAGCATGACATCCTTCTCCAGCGACTGCTCCCTCCTGACAATACGTCCAAAGTATGTGAGACGAAGCTTAGCCATCCGGGCCTCCAAGGAGCAATCTGGCTGCACTTCTTCCAAAACAGATCTATTGGTTCTTTTGGCAGTCCATGGCACTTTTAGTATTCTCCTCCAACACCACAACTC
>NW_006408598.1:654058-655293 GCF_000296735.1 Chrysochloris asiatica
ATCAGTAAATGTTTTAAGTCCTCTTCACTTTCAGCAATCAAGGTTGTATCATCTGCATATTGCAGGTTGTTAATGAGTCTTCCTCCAATCCTGACGTCACATTTATCATCATAGAACCCAGCTTCTCGTATTATTTGCTCAGCATACAGGTTGAATAAGTATGGTGAAAGAATAAAACCTTGTCTCACACCTTTCCCAATTTTAAAACATTCAGTGTTCCCATGTTCTGTTCGAACAACTGCTTCTTGTTCCAGGTACAGATTCCTCAGAAGTATAATTAAGTGTTCTGGAAAACTCATACTTCGCAATGTTGCCCATAGCTTGTCATGATCTACACAATCAAAAGCCTTTGCATAGTCAATAAATCACAGGTAAACAACTTTCTGATATTCTCTGCTTTCAGCCAAGATCCATCGGACATCAGCAATGATATCTCTTGTTCCATGGCCTCTTTTGAATCTGGCTTGAACTTCTGGAAGTTCTCTGTCAATGTATGATTGTAGCCATTTCTGTATTTTACTCGCTTTAGCAAAATTTTACTCACTTGAAATATCAAAGAGATTGTCCAATAATTTCCACATTCTGTTGGGTCACCTCTCTTTGGAATGGGCACAAATATGGATCTCTTCCAATCAGTCAGACAGATTTCTTGGCAGAAATGAGTGAGTGCATGAATGGAGTTAAACTTTCAGGACCTTCATTTACTGATGAGACACAACTCAAAATGAGGAGAAACAGTTACAAATATCCATTAATAGCTAGAATATGGAATGTATGAAGTATGACTTTAGGAAGATTGGAAGCTATCAAAAATGAAATAGAATACATAAAGATCAATATCCTATGCATTATTGTTGTTGTCAAGTGCCATCGAGTCAGTTCTGACCCATAGCAACCCTGTATAGGGTTTCCTATACATGAAATGGAATGCATAAACATCGATATCTAAGGCATCAGTGAGCTGAAATGGACTGGTATTGGCCATTTTGAATCTGACAACCACATAGTTTACTGCGCTGAGAATGACGAATTGAAAAGGAATGGTGTTGCATTCATCGTCAAAAAGAACATATCCAGATCAGTCATGAGGTACAATGCTGTATGTGATAGGATAATATCCATGAGCCTACAGGGAAACCCAGTTAATACCACTATTATTCAAATTTATGCACCAATCACTAAAGCCAGTGAGGATGAAATAGAAGAATTATACCAACTTCTTCAGTCTGAAATTG
>NW_006408598.1:657128-659490 GCF_000296735.1 Chrysochloris asiatica
GGAGCTGGGTTCTATGAAGAAAAAAACGTGGCATCAGGATTGGAGGAAGACTCATTAACAACCTGCGATATGCAGATGATACAACCTTGCTTGCTGGAAGTGAAGAGGACTTAAAACATTTACTGATGAAGCTCAAAGAGCACAGCCTTTGAGATGGAAGAAGTGAAGCCAGAGTGCTCTTTAGAGGCCAAGATGGCCAAACTTCGTCTCTCACACTTTGGACGTATTGTCAGGAGGGAACAGCCGCTGGAGAAGGATATCATGTTTAGTAAGATGGAGGGTCAGAGAAAAAGAGGAAGACCCTCAACGACAGGGATTGGCCAGGGGGCAGCATTGATGGACTAAAGTGTGGCAACAGTAGTGAAGTTGGTCCAGGATCAGACATTGTTTTGTTCTGCTGTGCATAGGGTCGCTATGAGTTGGTGCTGACTGGATGGCACCTAACAACAACAACAACATAGGGTTTCCTAGGAGCGACTAGTGAACTTGAACCACCAACCTTGCTATTCTAACCGACTTTGCAGTTCAGTGCATTAACCAGGTACTCCATCCAAAATGGGCTGCTATTGACCATTTTGAATCAGACAATCATATGGTTTGCTATACAGGAATGACAAATTAAAGAGGAATGGTGTTGCATTCATCTTTAAAAAGGATATTTCAAGATTAATCTTGAATTACAATGAATGCTTTCTGTGATAGGATAATGGCACTGTAGGATAAGCACTGGACTGTGAAGCACAAGGTCAGGAGTTCAAACCCACCAGATGATCCTTGGAAACAGAGTCGCTATAAGTCAGAACCAACTTGACGACACTTAACAGCAATAATAACACCAAGGAAGATCAGTTAATACCACTATTATTCAAATTTGCATACCAACCACTAAAGCCAGTGAGGATGAAATACAAGAATTCTACCAACTTCTTTTATCTGAACTGTATCAAACAGGCAAGCAAGATCTATTGATCATTACTGGTGATTGAAATGTGAAGGTTGGAAACAAATAGGAAGGATTAAGAGTTTGAAAATGCAGCGTTGGTGATAGAAATGATGCTGGGAATTGCATGATAGATAGAATTTTGCAAGACCAATGTCTTCTTCATTGCAAATATCTTTTTTTTTAAAACAACATGAAGGGCAACTACACACAT
The DNA here is from genome assembly GCF_000296735.1 of Chrysochloris asiatica. NCBI lineage: Eukaryota > Metazoa > Chordata > Mammalia > Afrosoricida > Chrysochloridae > Chrysochloris > Chrysochloris asiatica. The sequence continues at coordinate 658,283 of NW_006408598.1, forward strand.
GGACTTCACAAATGAGATACACAGGAATCAAATTGACTCCATGTGTGGGAAGAGATGCTGGGAAAGTTCAATATCATCAGCCATAAGAAGGTCTGGGACAGACTGTGGAACTGCTAATATGCAAGTTCAGGCTGAAGCTGAAGAAAATTAAAACAAGTCCATGAGAGCCATGACCTTGAACCTAACCTCCCCTCCCCCAATTTAGAAACCATCTTAAGAACAGAGTTGATACATTAGACACTAATGGCCAAAATTGTCAGATGACATCAAGAACATCTATAGGAAGAAAGTGAAAGGTCATTAGGCAGATAGGAAAGAAAGAAGAAATCAACATGGATTTCAGACTTTAAATCTGGTCTCCAGAATAGAGATGCTAAAACAAATGGAAGAAATAAGGAAATCAAGGAGTTGAATAGCAAATTTCAAAGGGCAGCCTGAGAAGACAAAGACAAGTATTATGATGAAATGTGGAAAGACCTGGACTAGAAAATCAAAACAGAAGAATAAGCTCAGTGTTTCTCAAGCTGAAATAACTGAAGAAAAAAATTCAAGCTTCCACTTGAAATATTGAAGGGTACTTTGGGCAAAATATTGAATGATCCAGAAAGCATCAAGAGAAGATGGAAGGAATATGCAGAATCACTGTACCAAAAAGAAATGAGCGATGTTCAACCATTTTAGGAGGTAGTATATGATCAAGAACCAATGGTATTGAAGGAAAAAGTCCAAGATGTATTGATGGCATTGGTAAAAAACAAGGCTCCAGGAATTTACGGAATACAAACTTTGTTGAAATATTTCAACAAACTAATGTAGCACTTCAGAAACTCACTCATTTATGCCAAGAAACTTGGAAGACAGCTACCTGGTCAACTGATTGGAAGAGATCCATATTTGTGTCCATTCCAAAGGAATGTAGAATTCTTCTAACAATATCATTAATATTACATGCAAGTAAAATTTTGCTGAAAATAATCCAAGAACGGCTGCAACAGTACATCAACTGGGTAGTGCCAGATTCAGACAAGGTGTAGAACTTGGGATATAATTGCTGATGTCAGATGGGCCTTGGCTGAAAGCAGCTAATACCATAAAGATGCTAACTTGTGCTCTTTTTTTTTTTTTTTTTTTTTAAGTTGATAACATTTATTAACCAATATTGAGCATTTATCTGCCAGGCACTGTTCTAAGAACTTTACCTATTTACT
>NW_006408598.1:664542-676650 GCF_000296735.1 Chrysochloris asiatica
AGATTTCTTGCTTCTGCCACAAATTCCCCCAGCTGTGAACCTTCCAACCTTCTAAGTATTCCTTTATATGTGGTTCAGAGTTCTGGGACCATCCCCTGAACCTACTTGGTCGGGTATTCTGTGTTGTTGGTGCTGGAGCTCTCTGCTATACGTCCACCCGATCCACCATCTTGTTTGTTCCTCTCCTACTTGTGCTCTTTTGACTGTGTGGATCATGGCAATCAGTGGATAAGATTGCGAAAAATGAGTATTCCAAAACACTTCACTGTGCTCATGAGGAACCTGTACATAGACCAAGAGGCAGTCATGTTCAGAGAGATAACTTCAAACCTTCCTTTCTCAAAGGCCACTGATCATTTAATTTCTTTTGGGAGAGGTTGCTTCTACATTTCCTGTGCATTAAGTAGCAAGAGATTTCCTCTAAGTAAAGAAATTCACACATCCATTAGGCTCTCTTCTTCTCCAGTCACTTAGTATAAATAAAATATATACTTGAATGTTACAAAGAGTCTATAGTTAATTGATTGTTGTTATTAAGTGATATCAATTCTGTTATACTCGTGGAAATCCTGACTTGGGTTTCCAAAGAGCAGCTGGTGGGTTTGAACTACTGACCTTACAGCTAGCAGTCCAGCACTTATCCTATAGTGCCATATCACGATTCCAGTTAATTCAGTAAACGCATGAAATACATAATGCTAAATTCTAGCTTTAAAGATCATAGAGCAGTAAGCAGTTGCTGAACAAGAAGAAACCACAAAGTCAGTGAAAAAGGGAGGTCATTGTGGGTCACAGTGGCATGGAAGTACCTTGGACAGAAGGAACTTATGCTGGGCCTTAGAACTGGAGTAATATTTGGGATAATAAAAAAGAGACAAATCTGCTTAAGCCAGGAAGTAGGAAAGGACCTATTATATTTGGCAAATAGTGAATCAGAGTTTGGCTGTTTCAGATTTTCTTGTAGGTACAGGAGTAGGAAGAAATAAGGTCACCATGACATATTTAGGCCAAACTGTAAGGAATCTTAAGTCCTGTGTAAGGAGTTTGATTTTATCCCCTTAGCACTGAAGACTCTAAGGATTGAAGGTTTATGAATTGGGCAGAATATGTTCAAAAGGAAGGGATGCTTGAGAAAAATTCATCCAGTATGAATTTTTAGGACACAGGGAAGTAAAGTGGCAAGAGGGTCAGGTAAGAAACTATGTAAGTGTGGTGTCCTGTCTTTGATTAAGAACTATGATTTGTAACATAGTCCACAAAGATAATGGTCTATATTCTACTTTTTTGAGCAGTGTCTGGAATCTTAAAAGCACAGGAGCAGCCATCTAAAGTGTAACTATTGGTCTCTCAATGTCTGAAAGAAAGAAGAGAGAACTGAATCAGCTTGGAATCATTTCTTCCAATGGACTAATGGAACATGTGAACACCAACCTCTAAAATTAGAAGAACTAGATGATATCCAGCTAACACTACCAACTGCTCTGAAAGGGATCACATAAAGGTCACAGATAGAGTGGGAGAAAATGTGGAACAAAACTCAAAATTTTAAAAAAAGACCAAGTTTACTGGTCAGAAACAGTCTGAAGAAACTCAAGACTATGTATGACCCTTGGCCACCCTTCAGGTCTGGAAAGGAACTTACCCTCATGGCCTAATTTCAGCCAAGCAGTAGATAGGTATATAGTGGGGACAACAACACTACTAAGGTATACTCACCATGGAATAGTCACTCAAACTCAAAAGGGCAATATTTACCTAAGGACAATGTAGAGAAGGGTGGGAAGGTGGGTGGGATGGAAATAGGACCCACAGGGAGAAAGTGAGACAACTGTTGTTGCATGGAGGAGATTGCAATCATTGAGATGAAGCAAAGTATATGATTTGTTGAATGTAAAATGGATGATCTTGTTTGTAAACCTTCACTCGATTTATGATACAAAGTTAAAAAAAACAAACAGCTATGATTTTTCTAGGAATGTGTCTTACAAGTTTTAAAACATACCTTCAAAGCACTGAGTTTGCTGTTTAATACTTAAACCACACATTGTAAATCCTTCAACTGAAAATCCCGACAGCATTACCTCTGAACTACACGCAGAAATAGACCAGTCCCACCACTTCCACCCTTTTAGTTCACCTTTTTAGTTCAGTGCCACCATCAACTCCCACCAGATTATGTCAATTGACTTTTTCTTTTTCCCCACTCATACTTCAACATGTGATATTCTCCACACAGCAGCCAGAATGGTCCTTTATGAAATGTAAATTAGACCCTTCAAGGGTCTCCTATTCATACAGATTACAATTCAAACTGCCTCTTAACTTCCAAACTGCCTCTGTGCCTCCCGGTTTACCACTCTTCCCCTCACTCATTCTGCTACTACTACTACTACTACACCATCATCCTTGCATGCTCCTGCTTTTGACCCTTTGCCCTTATTGTTCCCTCGGTGAAAACTTCTTTTATGGAGGTACCTTCATGCCCGAAACTCTCATTTGAGCTTGTTATCACTGAACACATCCCTTACCAATAACACTCTCCCTTTATAATTTGTTTAAACCTCATTTTATCAGTTGACTATTATTCCTTCCTTCTAGAACATCAGCCTCATGAAGGCTGAGACTTTTTATTCACTGCTATATCCCCAGGTCTTAGAATAGGGCCTGAACTAGAGAAGATATTCAATATATGCTAGTTGTTGAATTATCTTTGGATGCTGTTGAGAGTCAGAAAAAGCCTCTCTGGCTACATGGGCTTCCTAACACTTGCTCTAGCCACTCCTACTGGCTGAGAGAGGAATCCAAAACATTGAGACCCAAAGGCAGACGAGATAGAAATACCAGAAAATCAATCAAATGCACTTGCAAAGGTCATTTTGCTAGCTATATTTTTAAATTGAAAAATAAGTTTGTTTTATGGCAATAGTACTCAATAATGTGCTATGGGCAGATAATGGCAGTGGTTCATCAAAGTCCATGTTCTTTACTTTTCCTGTTACCTAATAGATGTTTCCCAGCTCCCCAGGTAACTGAGATCAAGTCAGTGGATTAAAACTGAACCAATGGGGCCCACTGCTAGGCATGTCCTACTTAAGAAAATAAAGAAAACCAAATGAAACAAAGCAAAATCCTTTTCTGCACATGATCTTCTGTACTTTGTCCTTTTGTCTGCTGGATATTGATTCTCAGGGAGACCTTGGAACCCTGTGTTGAAGCTGGCATATGTTCTTTCTGCTTGGGTCTCTTAATGACAGCCTGGGGTACAGCTACCACTGACTTGACCACCTGCCTATTTATTTTGCGCCATTATACGTTGTGGGTATATTTATTAACATGCAATATTTGTAACTTATTTATATTAAAATAGCGATTGTCTGAAATTCAAATTTCACTGAGAACCATGAATCTTTATTTGTTGAATCTGGTCACTTCAGACCAAGAAGAATCACATTCCAAATCCTTACATAGTTGTATGACCTACATGTCTTTGCTACCACTGCTCCTATTGTTCACTTCATACCATTCATTACAGCCTTCTTGCCTTTTCTGGAGAGTACTCAAGAGCACCTTCATTACAAGGCTTTGCCTTTCCTATTTCATCTGTTTGGAAAGCTCTTTCAATAGCAGGATTCAGCAAACTTTCTTTTGGTAAACAGCCAGACAGTAAATGTTTCTGACTTTGTGGCCAGATTGAGTACTAATCTACTCAATTCTGCTATTGTAGCACAAAAGCATCTATCAACAAATATGTTAACAAATGGGTATAGCAGTGTTCCAATAAAATTCTATTTATTATATATACAAGGGTGAGTCAAAGATTATCCAAACTCCAGTTATATTAAAATGTCCATTACATCCATGGCTGATGACAACACTGAGCATGCACGTGAAATGATTCTGTCAAATAGACAAGTGACAGTTGATTATGTGGCAAAACATTTGCAAATCAGCCATGGCTTTACCTATGAAATAATCCACAACGGACTTAGGTTTTGAAAAGTTTGTGCAAGATGGATACCGAAAAAACTCACAGAAGAGCATAAACAGAAATGTTTGGACATCTACAAACAAAATTTGTACTGATAATCGAAGAAGGTAAATGTTTCTTTAAAACATTCATTGCTGGTGAGGAGATATGAATTCATCACGACAAGCCTGAGAGTAAACAGCAGAGTATAGAATGGAAACATCCTTAGTCACCAATCAAGAAAAAGTTTGAAAGTCAACCATCAGCTAGAAAATTGATGCTTACCATTTTCTAGGATTCTCAAGGGTCAGTACACTATTAGGAAAAATGTTCAACAATCAACAGTGCTCATTACTGTGGGATGCTCACTGAAGAGCTGAGATCTAAACCTCAGATTAAATGCATTCAAGGGCATTGTGATCTTGCATGACAATGCATGTCCTCACACCTCTGCCCACACTGTTGTTGTTGTTGTTGAGTGCTGTTGAGTTAATTCTGATTCATGTTGTTACTGCTGTTAAGTGCTTTTGAGTCGATTCTGATTCATAGAGATCCTGTATAGGTTGTTTTTTTAAAATAGGTTTTTGAGGAGTGGATAGTGAGTTTGAACCACAGACCTTGTGGTTCAAATCCACCTTGCAGTCAAGTGCCTTCCTACAGTGCCACACCATGACACTCTTCAAAAACTTCATTTTGAGGTGTTAAAGCATCCTCCCTATAGTCCTGACCTTGCTCCATCAGACTTTAGCTTTTTTGGTCCCCAGAAAGCAGCCTTTGAGGATGAAGATTCACCTCTGATGAAGAAGTGAAGATAACAGCACATTTGTACCTCACAGCTCAGCCTAAAACATTTTTCAATAAGTGAATACAAAAGCTTGTTGACAGATGGACAAAGTATTGAAAAGCAAGGAGGTTTTGTCAAAAAATGATGCATTTATCTTTTATAAAAGTTTTATTAAAATAAATTCTACAGCCAGACTGTGGATAATTTTTGACTTACCCTTGTTTATAATAAAACAGGTGGTAAGCTTAATGTAACCAGCAGACCATGTTGTTCAAGGGCTTAGATTTTTGTGTGGCTTGTTAACTTACTTCATTCAAATATCTAAATAAATGTTACTTCCTCAGAAAAGCCTTCTCCTATCACATCTCTCCCGTAAAGATTTACAGCCTCGGAAACCCTGTACAGGGTCGCTATGGGTCGGATCCGACTTGATGGCACTTAACAACAACAACAATCACATCTCTAAAATCGCATTTCCCTCACTCCACACCCATGTTATAAAAACACGCAAACAACAAATACCTCTGACTTGCCTTGGAAGTAATAATCGACAAATAAAGATTTTGTCATCCAGTATAATTTTTTCAAAACTTCTTATTGTGAAATTGAGCTAAGGTTTAGACAGCATATCATCAGTTTTACATTCAACAATCCATACACTTTATGTCACTTGATTGATTGTTTATGTGCCGTGGAGTCAGTTCCTACTCATAGCGACCCTGTACAGGATTTCTGAGGCTGTAAATCTTTAGGGAGCAGAAATCTTCTTCTTTCTCCCCTGGAACAGCTGGTAGTTTCAAACTGTTGACCTTAAAGTTCGCAGCCCGATTCGTAAACCACTACGCTACCAGAGCTCCTTGTTGTTGTTGTTAAGTGCCGTCGAGTCGGGTCCGACCCATAGCGACCCTGTACAGGGTTTCCGAGGGTGTAAGTCTTTACGGGAGTAGAAAGCCTCATCTTTCTCCCGCGGAGCAGCTGGTAGTTTCGAACCGCTGACCTTAAAGTTCGCAGCCCGATTTTTAAACCACTAGACTACCAGAGCTCCTTACATGGTTGTAATTCCTATAATTTTACTGTGAACAAGAATATATACGTTGCTGTTGTTGTTAAGTGCCATCAACCTGTATAGAGTTTCCAAGGAACTGCTGGTGAGTTTGAACTACTGACCTTACGTTTCAAAGCAATCTTTTGAGCCAGTGCTTATCCTACAGTGCAACAAGAGGACTATATGTATATATGGGTTAATGCACTGGACTGCAAAGTTGGTTTGAACCACAAGGTCAGCGGTTCAGGCTCATTAACTACTCCTAGGAAACCCTATACAGGGTCGCTATGGGTCGGAACCAACTCAACAACACTTAATAACAAGTGTATATACATGTAGCATAGTCATTACAAGTCGGGCTACTAACCTTAAGGTCAGCGATTCCAACCTACCAGCCATTCTGCAAGAGAAAGATGAGCTTTCTGCTCCCATAAAGATTTACAGCCTTGGAAACCCTATACAGGGTTGCTAAGAGTCAGAACCGACTCCACAGCACATAACCAACTATATATATATTTAATCTCCCTAAAGCTTTTAATAATCTTTTAAAGCTCTGTATTATTTTACACTACTCAAAAGTAAACCCCTAACCCTAATTAAAATAGATTAGCTATATGACTTCTGAAAAAGTACTTTAGGGGAGGATATTTTTTACATTTTCTTTGTAGTCAGTTTCAAATCTTTGGTACTTTTTACCCATTATAAATTTGTCATAATGTGTAATACCAATATCTTTATTTTTTTCTTTTAGCTCACACAATTAATATTACCATGACAACTTACCAGTGGAAGAGTAAATTTGTTAAATTCCCCTACTATTTTATTTATAACACTTAGATTTTAAATGTTTGACTCTGAAGTTAGCATGACAATGTAATAGGTTTAAATGGTTTCTATTAAAAAATGATATGGGTTCTTAAAGAAAAATAGACCATCTCTCATTCTCATTTGAAAAAATAAGCAGATTCCATATCCTAAGATTAATTGCATTAAATTAATGATTTTTCATTTTCTATTGTTTACATTTAAAGTTACATATGAGAAAAATGAACAAAAAATATTTTTCTTTGTAGGTATCAGTGAATGAAATCAAACGATCTTTAGCACATGTATTGGAACAAAGAAAATGGAGCCAGTTGTTTAATAAAAGAGAAAATCTCCTAGAAAAAAAGAACCAAAACAAAATAAGAATGAGAGGAATTCCAAATAAAAATGTGTTGAAGAGATATAAAAATCATTGTAAGTAAAACTCTCTCTCAAATGCAAATTTATAGTGCCTTCATATAATTTAAGCCAAATTTTATAGTGCTTTCTCAATAGTCTTAGGATCTTCTCATAAATATTTGTACACATACCTTAAATGTTCCCAACTTGGCCTTGGTCTCAGATGTCTAATTTGCACTGATTAAAATAAGCAAAGTTGATAATTGGGACTCATATAAAAAATCTCCAACATTATGAGGATAGACTATTTATGCTGCTAATATTCTGTTCTTGTACTTTTAAAGGAAATCAAAACTAATAGTGGGTCATTTCATTCATCCTTGTCTATCAATGTAAGAACGTTCCAAATGAAAACATACCTGATTAGCTGGTAGATTTCTCTGGGTGCAAGAAGTTTCTAGATAATATAAATAATATCTCTATAGATTCTATGTAGGCATTAGCTAGTGCTCAATTATAACATTTAAGAATCAACAAAGCTGATGTATGAAAGCTTTGTCTTTTCTAACAGACATTATGAATTTCTCTTTTATAACTTCTCACTTAAGAGATAAGAGTTTGTTTGGTAAAGAAAATTTGAGCATGTCAATTTTTATTGGCATTGTAAAAAAAATGATATGTACTTACATATCTTAAATTGATTTTTAATCTAATTAATATTCATTGAAACATTCATATGAATTTTTTTTTTTTTAACATAGAGACATGACCTGCCTTTTATTTAACACAAGTTAATGAATAGGCACTTCTAGTATAAACCGTATCCAGAACAAATCATTTATGATTTGCCACCTCAGTGCTTAAATGAGTTATAGACACAGTTATAGAACAAATTGTGTCCCCCCACCATCAACAAAAAAGTATGCATCAAGTTGGCTAGGCCATGATTTTCTGTGATTTGGCATCATTATGTAATGATGTAGGTTTACAGTTGTATCATAATATAACTTGACAGTTATATAATGATGTAATCATTCCTCATGATGTGATCTGATTTGGTCAATTGTGGTGTGTGGATTGCATCACCTTTTATCTTACAAGTGATCAAAAGAGAGAGGTGAGCAAGTGGCCTAACTACCGAAAGAAAGACGAGCTAAGAGGGGATCATTTCCTTTGGACCCAGAGTCTCTGTGCTGAGAACTTCCAGGGGAAGACTGATGCCAATGAATATGGGACATCATATTCCCCCAAGGAATGCGATGCCTGTGGATGTTGACAGGAGACAAGAATCTTCTTCCAGAGCCAACAGAAAGAGTAAAAGTTAAAGGATGGAAAAAAAACATACCAAGCTAATTGCAGTAAAAAAAAAATGAGTAGGAGTGGCAATACTAATCTCTGCTAAAATAAACTTTAAGGCAAAAGCCAGCATAAGAAATAAAAGTGGATGTTATCTCATAATTAAAGGGGCCAATTGAACAAGATGACATAGCCATAATAAATATCTATGCTCTCAATGAAAGACTTTAAAAAAGAAATTGACAAATCTATAATAATAGTGGGAGATTTTAATACACCACTTTCAAAAAAGGAGAGAACAACCAGAAAGAAACTCAACAAAGACACAGAGGAACTAAATAACACAATCAGCCAATTTGACCTCATAGATATGTATAATGCATTCAACCCAACAACAGCACAATACATTCTTTTCCAGCGTACATGGAACATTCTCCAGAATAGACCATGTGTTGGGCCACAAAACAAGCCTCCATAAATTTACAAACATCAAAATACTACAAAGCATCTTCTCCAACCACAATGCTATAAAATTAGAAATCAACAATAGGGTGACCAAGAGACTAATGTCAAATACATGGAGACTAAATAACACAATACTTCAAAGCAACTGGTTAGTAGAAGAAATAAAACGTGAACTCACAAAGTTCCTAGAAACAAATGAGAATGAAAATACAACATACCAAAATCTTTGGGACATGGCAAAAGCAGTGCTGAGAGGACAATTTATTTCAACAAATACACATATCCAAAAAGAAGAAAGAAACAAAGTCAACACATTAGCACAACATCTTCAGAACCAAAAGAGAGAGAAAGCCTTCAGCAGGGCTAGAAGTGTGAGAAGAGTTTAATAAAGGCACTATTTCTAAAGGTATGGACAGGATTAGAGAGACTAGAAAGTACCTTCCAGACCAGTAACAGCACAGGCATTGCCCTGCCTAGGCCTGAAGGGTCACAGTGGCTCCTGGAATGTTGGAGAGGACCATCTAACAAGAAGAACAAAACCAGTCTGCAGCAACCCAAATTGGAAAATATTACATCTCACACTTCCTACTCTTTATACCTCCTGCTGATGCCCTTTCAAACAAACCTAATTAGTATCTGGAAGGGAAGACAGCCTACTGATGCAGTTCATATGGGTTAATATCCAGAACATGGAACAGGATGGAAAAAGATGGAAAAAGTAGATCTCAGAGTCAATCAGACAACCAGCACAATTGGTGTTTAGACAAAGGATTTTTAAACTAAAATGTGTGCATAATGACAGAAGGGTAAATGATAGTGAATATCAAGAAGAAGAAAAAGAAAACTAAACAGCAGGAACAGATGCATGGTTATTCAAAGTAAAATTATATAATCTTAGGGTAGAACGGAACTTTAGAAATAATTAAATCTAATACAATTCACCAGGTATTCCCGGCAGATGATACCAGCTTCTACTTTAAATACAAGTCTAAGATCATGGTAGTTGTTTTCTTGGCATCACTTCAGTGATGACATATTCTTATAGCCAATTCAAACTTTTTCTCACCTAAAAGTGCTAAGTCAATTGTTATGAGTTTAATTGTGTCCCCAGAAAAGTTATACTCCAGCATCTGTAAATGTGATCTAGTTTGGAAATAGAGTTTAAAGATGTTATCAATTAAGTTAACATGAGGTCCTGCCAGAGTAGGGTGGGTTTTAATACTGTATAAATGGTATCTTTATAAAAGAGGAAATGATTCATAAAGACAAAGAGACAGAAGAAAAATGTCATGTAGGAATGCAACTATGAACAAAAGAATGCCTGTGCTAGTGTGGCTTTGTAGAATAAGCATTAGACCCACAGGTCAGTTTGAGCTGCAAGATCACCAGTGGTGCAAACTCACCAGTCGCTCTTCGGAAATCCTATACAGGGTTGCTATGAGTCAGAGTGGCACTTGACAACAACCAGAAGCATGGAGAGAGGCATGGAACAGTTTCTCTCTCAGAACCCTTAAAAGGAATCAACTGTCTCATTTCACAGATGAAGAAACTCTCAGCTTCACCTCTTATAACCGAGACCTTTCATAATTCATTAACTCTCTGAATATCATCTTTCTTATTAACAAATTGGAGGTGAGATTAAAAAAAAAAAGAAAGAAATCAACAGGATGGTCTATATTCTGACATGGATTTCTAGCATGCAGGAATCTGGATAATAACTGCTATTTCCCATATCTACCAGTTTCTTAACTTATTCTCAAAAAATATGTTTGGATTTTTAGTGATCATTTGCCCCTTCCTAAATTTTTTCAAACATAACAAATAGTGTTTGTACCTCCAAGACTTAGATATATGATCTGTGTCTCATGCTGTGTCTTTCACATACATATAATAAAATGTTTGCTGAATTAAAATAGAGCAAAATTCTTTCTAAATAGAGCTAGGATTTAAACCCATATCTTTTAACACAAAGTTCAACATTCTCTCTACAATATACTCTAAGATAGGTGATACATAAAATAATAAAGCCTTACAAGATGTTAGTACATTACAACAGTATTTTACAGCCAAACACAATGTTTTGACATCCCAAACAAACACTGCCATTGAGTTGATTTCAACTCATAGTGACCTAGTAAGACAAAGTAGAACTGCCCCATAGAGTTGCCAAGACTGCAAACGTTTTTTTGTTTTTTTTTTAAGTTTTTGTTGTGAATTTAGTAATAGTTTACATGGGAGTACATCAGTTTCACAGCATTGTTTCATTGCAATGATTATACTTTTCTCCGTGAATTCAACAATTTGCTTCTATTCCCTCTATTTTGTTTTTGTTTTGGGGGGCGGGGGAATATACACAAAAACAGGAATATATAATCATTTAAACAACCAAAGAGCACATTCTGAAAGCTTGCTTCCTGGCCACCAGCACTCAGTCTTTCTCTTTCCATGAGTCTACAGTCCTCAGCTGCTCTCTCTCTCCATGCTCCCATCTCTGCCTCTATCTCTGGTGTTGCTGCTTCTCTGGATTGTTGTTGTTGTTAAGTGCCGTCAAGTCGATTCTGACCCATAGTGAACCTTTATAAGATTTCCAAGGAGCAACTGGTGAGCTTGAACCACCAACATTGCAGTTCAAACGACTTTGCGGTCTGACACATTAGCACATGCCACACCAGCTTCTCTTGATAAGGCCCCACATTCCATTCATGCTTCTTTGATTGTCCTAGAGTCCTCTGATTCTGGACTATAAAATTAACTACTCCCATGTTTTTGTTACAAAACTTCTAACTTTACAGTTGTGACAGTCGCAATTAGTCATGATAACAGTTATACTCACTATTGAATCATCAGAATCTTATCCCCATCTCTTTTCACCAGACCTGTCTAGACATGAAACTATTGAGTCGGGATTCTACCTTCCCCCACATACTCTTTTTTTTTTTTTTAAGTTTTAATTGTGATTATGTGATAGTTTACATGGGAGAACATTAGCTTTACATTCATCCTATCATATTTTGTTTCACTGCAATGATTATAATCTCCTCCATCCCTCTATGCATCATCAAACAACCAAAGGGGACACCACACAAGCCTGCCCCAGGGACACCGCACAAGCCTCTCCCTCCCTTAGTCCAGAGTTCCTAGCTGCTCTATCTCTTTACATCATCATCTCTGCCTTCATCTCTGGCATGACTGCTTCTCTGGGTAGTAGGGTCCAGCACTCTGTTGTTTTCCCTTGATGGTCCCAGGGACCTCCGCTCTTGGAATGTAAAATCAACCACTCCCCTCCATTTGTTGCAAAACCTTTACATTTCCAACCCTCACAGTCAGTCCTGATAGCAATTATTCACTATTGTACCACAATAGTCTTATCCCCATCTCCTTTCATCA
>NW_006408598.1:677180-680976 GCF_000296735.1 Chrysochloris asiatica
TTGGCATTTTGATCTACTACATCCATAAGTATAGGTCAAGTTCATCAAATTGTAGCAATTTACACTTGTTTCCTTTATCAAAACTTGTTTTTTTAATCTTTCTCTAGTTGAATTCTGATTATCAAGCCATCAAGATTAGGTCAAATGAGTACTATCTGCAGGTTTGGGCATTCTTTTGCATTTCCCCTCACTTCATATCAGTTGGATGCTTTACTCTCAGCTTTAGTCCTTCATGGCTATGTCCTTGTCCATGGGCTCAGGAGTTCCCAGGTCTCGCCACACTTCAGCCCAACCAGCCCTTCCTCTTTTCTTTCATCTCCAGGTCAGTGGGAGTCTATGGAACATAGTCAAACTCAGCCCATTTCTTCATTGCTGTCTTCTCCCCTCTTCCACTCACCAGTAGACCAACGTGGTTGCCACCAGCTTACATGCCTGCTCATGTGCTTCCTTTGAGTTTAAGTCTTGAAGGGGAGTTTGTCCTGAAGGGACTTGATTGCTCACCTTGATGGCTCCCCAGCAAACAACTAGCTTGTTTTTGTAGTAGTCAATCAGATGGCCATTTTTGTTTTAGATTTTTTCTGCTGATCTTACTTTCAAAAAGTATCTTCTGTTGCTCTGGCTGTTCCAGGCTGGTCTGCTTATCTTTTCTAGTGGGAAGTCCCCCTCAGAAGGTTCTGGATGGGGCTCAGGATTCCACCTAAGGTCCCGTACACTGCAAAGGCTCTGCAAGAGCCTATTTCACTAGCCAAATTCTAGAATCCCTTCTAACTATTCCATTCAGTTATAGGCTGAAACATATTTACAAGATTTCTGTAATCATATTCCTTTTTACCCCACTCAAGTGTCTATTTTACAATAGTAGGCAAGGGAAACCAATATTCATAAGACAAGACTATATATCTTTACAGAAGGCAGACTGCCATATTTTTCTCCCATGGAGTGACTGGTACGTTTGAACCACAGACATTTAGGTTAGCCGCTGAGCTCTTAATCTGTGTCACCAGGTCTCCTTCTTCAATATTCATTGTCTTGTGTGGTGCTGTAGAATAAGCACTGGGCTGCTAACTGTAAGGTTAGCAGTTCAAACTCACCAGCAGCTCTTTGTAAACCCTACATAGGGTTGCTATGAGTTGAAACAGACTCCATGGCACGTAACAATAACTACAACCATGTCTATTCTTCCCCAGGGTATGTTTGCACTATAACTTTGACAACTAGTTCTTCCTTCTGAGTCAGAATTACATCTAAAAGAGTAATTATCTTCATTAAATTGTTAGCAAGACAAATCAGCAATTAATTGGACAATAAGGCCAATGGCCTGATGTGTTGCTGCAGGTTAATGTGTTGGATTTCAAGGTCGGTTTGAACTGCCAGGTCGGTGGTTCAAGAACACCAGCCACTCCTTGGAAACCTATACAGGGTCAATATGAGTCAGAACCAACTCAACGGCCCTTAGCAACAACAACTAAAACATAACTTCTCTGTCCATCCTAACTAGGTCCTTCCTGGCATCCCTTGGAATGAACTGTAATTAATTTTGATGGTCATAACCAATCACAACTGTGACTTTGGTTGTAGAGCGTGACTTGGACCCTTGCTTTTTGCTCCTGGGGTCTGTAAGCAGCTGCATTGTTAGTTATTTGTATTCTACTGTATTAATTTTTAGAAGAGAGCTATGACAAAAGCTCAGATTTTCACAAGCTGTACAGGCTGTTAAAAGGAAACCAAACCAAAGGGAAAGCAATCACTTCACCATTAGTTTGTCACCCAGGTTTGTCTCTACTTAGGTTCTCACAGGAAAAACTTCTGTCTGGGAACATTGCAGGAGGTCTGCACATCATGCAAATTTGGATTTATGCTATCTTGATTTTTTAAATTTTTTTAGCACTTTCAAGCCAACATCTAAACATATATAACTCCTTAAGTTAATAAGATGATAACTCTGGGCACCTGGCAGGAGCAAACATAAGCAGCAAACCGCTGGAAAAACATACCCACAATCCTGGCTGATGGGATTTCCAAATACTTATAAATAGTCTTTTGGGGGATGAATTAATAAGAAATTTTTATAAAATCCACAAACAAAATACTCAGGATGAGTCAGCACACCCACACAATAGAAGGAATAGAACCCCAAGACTTGAGATAGTAGAGCAACAATATAAAAAACCTATGTTGTTGTTAAGTGCCACTGAATCAGTTCCAACTCATAGCAACCCTGTGTAGGTTATCCAAGGAGTGGCTAGTGAGTTTGAACTTCCAACCTTGCAGTTAGCAGACCAGTGCTTATCCTATAGACTAAATATATCTTAAATAGGTTTAAAACAAAACCCAAGAAACAATGAGTTCTGGCAATATGACAGACTAAACACATATTACACAGACCCTCTACAAAAAAGATACAAGAGACCAAATGAAATGGAAACAGATGAAAATTCCGGAACCCTGAACTTCAGGGGAAAAGTTAGAGAAGTGACTTTCGTGTTTGTTGAGAGGAGAAGCTGAGCAGGGAAGCCAAGAGAGGAAGACTGAGTTGTCAGCTAGACACGGTATGTGAGCAGAAAGATGGCCAGCCTGCCTATATCCACCCACAAGTCAAGCCATTCTCTTGGGAAGTTGAGAGCCAGTGTGAGATAGGGGCTGGCAGAGCTGCTTTGGTGTGCCACTTTGGTGGCTGGATTCAGATGGGCTCAGCTACAGGCCTACAGTACCTACAGAATCACCAGACCAGCATTTAACCAGTTACCCTGACCCAGCTGCTGTGTGGTCCTAACAGACTGAAACCTGCTCTATCAAGAGCCTCCAAGAACTACTTCCAGATTAAGTACCCTGAACTTAGTTAATACCAAGGCCCAAAGAACTCCATCTAGGGCCAAGAACTCTGCTATCACATCCCTTTCACACCCATGTAGTGATCTCTTTGGCTTATAGAAGTCCCCAGAATTTTCTCCTCTCAGATCCAACAACTACACTGGTTTTTTGTGTTTGGGGGTTTGTGCTTTTTTTGTTTCATTGTTTTTGTTTCTTCTTCCTCTTCCTTCTACTTCTCTTTCCATTCCCTTGAATTTTATCCTTTCTATCTCCACTTTTCTTTGCCCCTCTTTTCTTCTGTTTCTTGTTTCCCTTCTTCTTTTCCCCCTCCTTGTGATTTCTCTTTACTACTCTATACTCTCTTTTATCTTACCTCTCCATGGTTTTGCTAAATGTTTTGTTTCATTTTTCAATTGCTTCCCTTTTTCACCTCTCTTATTTTTCTCTTTCATACCTCCATGTCCCTTTTCCTTTTCTGTCTTTATACTTATTATATTCCTTTTTTCTGGTTACTACCTGTTTTAATTTCTTTTTTCTCTTTACTATTTTCTTTTCTCATTGTTGTTTCTTGTTTGTTTATTCTGTTTTGTTTTCTTGTTTATGTGTGTGAGGGGTTGTCTCTTCTAAGATCCAGGTAATATACCCTGAAAATTAACACACATGCATCTTAAAATAAAAAAGAGGATAATAAGAAATATTTACTAGACATTAATTAACACAACATAAATGAAAAAAGAAAACCAATAAAATGAACTTAATGCAGAAATTTATGTGGAACAAAGAACCCAGCAGAACCACAAAAAAAATCACAGTCAAAATATAGCAATCAATTCATACATATGGATAATTACATAAATACAATTCATACATATTTACATATGGAATGTAAATGGATTTAATGCACTGGTCAAGAAACACAGCAGAATGTATAAAACAGAATCCATTAATATGCTGTCTACAAGAGACACATCAAAAAATGGAGACT
>NW_006408598.1:681374-684320 GCF_000296735.1 Chrysochloris asiatica
ATGCAATGTTAAAGTGAATAGAGGTAAATACTGTTACTTGTTGATACATGTAAGGGATTGCAATCATTAAAATGAAGCAAAGTATCTAATTTGTTGAATGTAGATCTGATGATCTGCTCTGGAACCTTCACTCAATTCACAATAAAAAGTTCAAAAACACAAAAAAGAACAGGGCATCACAAAATTGGACCCAACAAGACAGGAGTTTCCACATTTCTAAGAACATAACTGCTCCACAAGGTTTTCAAGACTACGTTATTACTGAAGCAGAATCTTTCAACCATGGTATGGCTGGTGGTTTCAAACCATCAGTCCTTTGGTTAACAGTCTCGCACATAACCACTGCGCAGCTAAGGCTTCCTTTAAAAGATAGGCAGCAACACCTGCAGATGATACCCACTTGCCATGGCTCCAATGATGGGATGAACAGAGCTCAACCCAAAGAAGACAGAAGAGGAAAAAAGCATCATCTGATACAATTTGATAAACTGGACATCCACCACCTATAAATGCAGCAGTCCAAAAGAGGAAATAAATCCCTCCTCCAAGAATTATTCCCACCCCCTCCACACAAAGAGTAGATAGGGATGGCCATCTTGAACATTGACTTACCAAAATGGGAGAAGGGATACAAAGGCAAGAAGTGACTGGCTTACAAGCTTTCAAGAGGGAACCTAGATCCACAGGGCGGGGAGGATTGTAGAGTGTCCAGTGAGTAGTATCTGACATGTCTAGGAAGGGCAGATGAAAAGAAATGCAGATGGGTCCCTTGGGAAGCAAGGGTGAATAATTGTTACCAGGACTGACTGTGAGAACTGGAAATGTAAAGGTGGACATTTTATAGCAAGGAGGGGAGTGATTAACCTTTCAGTCTAGGAGCAGAGGGCCCTGGGACCATCAATGGAGAAGAGCAGAGACTGGGACCTCACCCAGAGGAGCAGTGAGGCCTGAGGCTGAGACAGAGAGGATGACGTGCAGAGATGGAGTGGCTGGGGACTAGGGATCCAGAGAGGGAGAGGGGCTGTGTGCTGAGGACCGTGAGGGGAGGGCGAGCAGAATTGCAGGATGTACCCTTTGGTTGGGTAATGATGCATGGAAGGGATGGTATATATGGCAATGAGACGATGTATGATGGAATGAATGTAAAACTAATGTTCCCCCATGTAGACTATCACACAATACACAATAAAACATTAAAAAAAAAAAAAAAAAAAAGGCAGCGACAAAAAGAATGAATGGGTTTAACCCAATGGATGGGTTAAACAGGTTAGACACTGGGGAAGACAACATTAATGAACAAGGAAGATCAGACGACATTACTCACAATGCAACACAGAAAGAAAATAGTGGTTTATGAACAGAGACTGTTAAATTGGGAAAAAATATACTCAACTGTAAGCTGTTTGCAAAAGTCATACTGAAACATGACACAGAAAGACTGAAAGTAAATGAGTGGAAATAATATCCCAGGCAATGCTGATCAGTGTAAAGCTTGCATTTACTTCAGAGAAAATAGACTTGAAAGACATTAATAGAGAGAAAGAGTGTCACCATGTAAGAGTTAAAAGGATCAAGTAACCAAGATGATCTGATAACTCTGTGTATACACCAACAAAGACTCAAAATACAAAAATTAAAAACACTCGTAAAATAAGAAATGAACAAATCCACTATCATTGTTGGAGATTTTTAGTATATCGCTCAGAAACTAATAAAGTCTTCAGATAAAAAAATTACTAAAAATCTAAAATATTTGAAGAATATATTTATCAAGCTTGATCTAATGAATATATGGAATTATGCTCAGTTAATAAATGAAATATGATCTTTTAAAGCAAAAATTAGAAGTTTTATAAAAATTTACCACAAGAGTCCATAAAACAAGTTTCAACATACGGTAAGCAATATACATAAAACTACAATGCTCCCTTTTTCAATGCAATAAAATTTTAAGCCATCATTAGGCAATCAAAATTCATCCCCACGTTTAGAAATGTAAAGATATGGTTTGAAGAAAAATGCATTATGGGATTTTGAAAATTTGTATAATTGTTTGAAAGTAAAAATACCACATATCAAAAATTGTGGGGTATAACTAAAATAGTAAAATAACAAATAGAAAGAAATTTATAGTTTTAAATAATATTTCACATTTAGTCAAATTTAAGATTCTAAAATTTATAAGATACATTATTTTACATACCATTAAGAAATTCAAGGTTGGTGGTTCAAGCTCACCAGCTGCTCCTCAGAAACCCTATACATGGTCATTATGGATTGGAACCGACTCGATGGCACTTAGCAACAACAAAGAAATAAAAGTGCTACTAATTAAATGTTGTCCACTTGATTATGAGATATTTTCTATTTCAGAAATGAAATGTAAAGAGTAAATACACATTTTCAAATTGATGAAATGTGATATTATAAAATAGGAAGTATTAAACATCAATGAACTAAGTGTCTAAGGTTTGTTGTAAAGAGAAAAATCAAAGGAAAAAAGAAAAAGTTAAAAT
Organism: Chrysochloris asiatica; assembly: GCF_000296735.1. Lineage (NCBI taxonomy): Eukaryota > Metazoa > Chordata > Mammalia > Afrosoricida > Chrysochloridae > Chrysochloris > Chrysochloris asiatica. Next base: position 683,891 of record NW_006408598.1, read on the forward strand.
GAGGATATAAGTGCAAATATAAAAGTTTTAAAAATCATTAGAAATGCTAAAATCATTAGAGATTTTTCAAAGTCATAGGAAGAGCATATGCAAACTATTCCAAAGAGTAGAAAAATAGGGAAATCTCCATTAAATTTCACTGTGAGCATATAATCATGATATACTAACTGTATATAACCCAAACAGTTGTTATTAAGTGCTGTCAAGCTGGTTCTGACTTACAAAGATCCTGTATGGGATTTCTAAGGTGTGTATAGCCAAAACTAGATGGGAAAATTATAGGTTAATCTCATTTAAATATATATACTAAAGTATATAAGCCACAGCTCAGGTGATGGGGAGGGCAATGTATAAGAAAGGGGTGAGCAGTACACAAGAAGGGGAAGAGGGTGGAAGAACAAGGAAGATAGGGGAATACTTAAGTAAGATT
>NW_006408598.1:685600-687003 GCF_000296735.1 Chrysochloris asiatica
AGAAGATGTGTAACAAAAAGAGGGGAGTTGTTAATCTAACATTCCAAGAATAGAGGACCCTAGGACCGTCAAGGGAGAAAAGCACGAGTGGAATGTGGGATCCTAACCAGAGAAGCAGTGACACCAGAGATGGAGGCAGAGGTGATGGCATGGAAAGATAGAGCAGCTGAAGACTTTAGACTCATGGAAAGAGAAAGGCTGTGTGCTAGTGGGCAGGAGGCTGGCTTGCAAACTGTGCCATTTGGTTGTTTAAATGATTATATATTCCTATGTGTTTTTGTGTACATCAAAAACAAACAAAAAACACAGAAGGAATAGAGGCAAATACTGTTAAATGATGGTGCATGGGGAGAATTGCAATCATTGCAATGAAATAAAATACAATTGGTTGAGTGCATAAATGATGTTCTACCATGTAAACTATCACTCAAAATTAAAAAATAAAGGCTTTTTAAAAAGTGTATAATAAGCAAAGCATTAGCAGATCTGGATTTAGCAATGAATAGAAAATTATGCCATCACCACACCAACTACGATTTATACCATGGATACAAGTACAAGTTAAAAATTTTGAATTAGGTAGTATAACTCATCATTATAGTAGACTAAGGGAGAAAGTTATAGAATCATTCAGTATATGCAAAGAATGCATTTGAGGAAACTCACCACCCAAGAATAATAAAAATTCTTAGTACAATAGGAATTAAAACTTCCTTAACTCCATAAAGAATATCTATGAAAGAGCTATTGGCAAAATTATAAGTAATATTAAAGTATTAAAGGAATCACCTTTAACTGCCAGAAACTCTGAGGATATCCTTACTCAATTCTTCTTTCCAACATTTTCCTGGAAGCATCAGCCTACTGTAAAAGACTCTTTGAAGTGTTCAAGAGCAAAGATGTCACTTCAAGGACTAAGGTGCTTGTCACCCAAGCCATGATATTGTCAATGGTCACATAAGAATGTGAAAGTTGGACAATGAGTAAAGAAAGCCAGAGAAGATTCAATGCATTTGAAATATGGTATTGGCACAGAATACTGAAAGTACCATGAACTGCCAGAAGAAACAAATCTTTCCTGGAAGATGTACAGCCAGAATGTACCTTAGACGCAAGGAGAGTGAGATTTCATCTCTTTCACTTTGAACATGGTATCAAAAGAGACCAATCCCTGGAGAAGGACATAATGCTTGGTAAAGTGAAGGGCCAGAGAAAAAGAGGAAGTCCCCCAATGAGATGGATTGGCACAGTGGCAGCAGCAATGGACTCCAACACAACATCAATTGTGAGGATGATGCAGGACTGGGCAGTATTTGCTTCTGTTGTACAAGGGTTACTATGAGTCAGAACCAACTTGACAACATCTAACAATAGTAGCAGCATAGCAACTTCAGGATAATAGT
>NW_006408598.1:687103-690671 GCF_000296735.1 Chrysochloris asiatica
CCTCCAAGGAGCACTCTGGCTGCACTTCTTCCAAAACAGATCTATTGGTTCTTTTGGCAGTCCATGGCACTTTTAGTATTCTCCTCCAACACCACAGTTCAAAGGCGTCAATTTTTCTACGATCTTCCTTATTCACTGTCCAGCTTTTGCATCCATATGAGGTTATTGAAAATACCATGCAACTTATTAAGTATTAATTTTAAGGACTCCTGATGTGGCTCTATAGGATAAGTACTAGACTGCTAACCACAAGGTTGGTAGTTCAAACTCACCAGCTGCTCCTCAGAAATCCTATATGAGGCAGAAATGACTCAATGGTATTTAACAACAACAATTAACTTTAAAGTTCATCTGTGTACCATTTAAACTAATCTTACACAATCTTTGGGAAACAGTAATCTAAGACGGTACAAACTAGCAAGGATGCTAGATATCAACCCATTCATTTTCAGCTGGCTTCTTGCACCCCAGAGGACCATGGGTACAGTATACCACAGTTTTCTCCTCACTCCTCTGCTCCACTCATTACTACAAGGCTCTCACTTCCTCAAGACCTCCTACAGACACCATCATATATCAGCATGTAGAAACCAACAAGACAGCTAGGTATCACCAGGTGTGCATAATGATGCTCTGACTCATTAAGACTAGCTGAAACTATGCTCATTATCTTTGGCAGAGGCAGGTAGAGAAATATATACTAGACTTTTAAAACAGATTTTAATCTTAGAATTTTTTAAATAAAGAGATATGACTCACCTAATAGGAAAAATGGTTTATATGAAACATGTTTCTCAAAAATGTAAGATAAATGAGGTGTGAGTATAAGCAATATACTTATAGAAAATTATAATGAATTTATTTTAAAAATTTATGGAACTGTTCTTTAAAATGTATATAAATTGATATTTAACTTTATGTTTATCTATGATGTGATTGTGTATGTTGTATATCTCTGAAAGGAAGAATTTCACAGTAGTACTATCATAGACTTTGGTCTTTCTAGTATGACCTTAGGTAGGTTACTTAACCTCTTTGTGACTATATAATTTCATCTGTAAAATAGAATGACAATAGTTCTTTTCTCTTAATCAGTGATGTACTGGTTACAGCATTTTGCTGCTAACTGAAAGCTTAGTGACTTGAACCCACCATCAGTTCTGGGAAAGAAAAGATCTGGTGGTTTACTCCCAAGAATCTGAACTATATGAAGAAGAAAGCAGCATTAGGATTGGTGAAAGACTCACAGACATTCTGCTATATGGAGACTGCACAACTCTACATGCTGAAAGTGAGGAGGACTTGAAGCACTTACTGAGACAGACCAAAGACTACCTGACTCAGTATGAAGAATTCAGCCATGAAGAAAACAAAAATTCCCACAACTAGATCAATAAGCAACATCATGATAAAATGTTAAACCTTTAAACACCTTTAAAAGGTTAAAAAGCAAAGATACCATTTTGATGACTAAGGTGTGCCTGACTCAAGCACACCGTAGTCATACATTTTCAATCACCTTATATGCATATGAAATTTTCAATCATCTCATATTCATGTGAATTTTTCAGTCACCTTATATGCATGTGAAAATTTTAATAACCTCATATGTATGTGAAAGCTGGACAATAAATAAAGACCAAAGAAGAACTGATGTTATTCAATTTTGGTATTGGCAAAGAATATTGCATATTACCATGGATTGCCAGAAAAACAAATCTGTCTTGGAAGAAGTACAAAGGCTCCTTGGAATGGAGTATGTCAAGACTTCATCTCACTTACTTTGGTCATGTTATGAGAAGGGCCCAGTTCCTAGGGAAGGATTTCATACTTGGTAGAGGGTCAAAGAAAAAGAGGAAGACTTTCAATGAGATAGGTTGACATAGTAGCTGCAATAGCAGGCTCAAGAATAGGACTAGGAACATGTTGTTCTGTTAAACATAGGACCATTATGAGTCAGAGCTGATTCAATGACACTTAACAACAAAAACCATATATGAAGGTCTTCACAAGTTTGTGGGGAAAAAATCCATTATCTTTCTATTTTCTTATCCCATGTATATCAATATATGTTGTTGCTTTGCTCAGTGCTATCAAGTTGATTCTGGTCCACAGCAACCCTTTATAGGGTTTCCAAGGTGCAGTTAATTAATGGGTTTGAATTGCCAACCTTGAAGTTATAATCCAGTGTTTATCCTACGTTGCCACACCAGGACACCATATCTATCTATATATTATAATATGTAGTACATGTATTATATATATCATATATAGTACACAATAGCAAGTAAAAAATATTACCACAAAACCATGTTGTTGTTGTTAAGTGCTGTTGAGTTGGTTCTGACTCATTGTGACCCTGTATAGGGTTTCCAGGGAGCAACTAATGGGTTTGAACTGCCTACCTGGGAATTAGCAGTCCAGTGCTTAACCTACAGCACCATACCAAGACTCTAAAGAACTCTTTATTAAACAGAAATATCAAAATGTGAAGTTATTATTTCTCAACATAGCTTCCATGTAGATCTATACATTTCTGAAGGCAATGTTTCCATCTCTCTAATCCTTCCCCAAAGAAATTTGTACTCTCCAATTCATACCATGTCAAATGGCAGTTTTGGCATCTTCAATGGACTTAAATCATGTTCTTTTTCAATGTTCTTTGAGTTTGAGGAACAAAAAGAAGTCTACAGGGGCAAGATCAAGGTTGGAAAGAGGATGAAGTTAGGTTGCCCAATGAAATTCTCATAGAACAACCCTTGCTACCCTTGAAGAATAAGTAGTGAATTATTATGATGGAAAACATTTCCTTTCTTCAACTATTCCCAATCTCCTCACCAGTGCATTTTTCAATGTTCTTAAAATTTCTTCAAAATAAGTTCTAGTGATCATCCTGTGTTGTTCCAGAAAATCTACTAAGATTTTGAAGCCTTTGCAGCCCCTCAAAAATTGGCATCAGAACCTTCTAAGCTGATCATTCTGTCATGGATTTAACTGGCCCAGCAGATCCCTTTGGATGTCATTGTTTTGATCCGACCATTTTTTTAAGGCATTGTGAGGAGACTGTGACAAGTGTAATACTCAGAGAACTTGTCTGCAGCCATCTACTGATAGCACACATGTTTAAACATGTTTGATTTGGAATAAACCTATACAAACGTGAACTGGAAACCTAATAGCAATACTTCTTTACTTACACTCATATGTCTAGTATATCACATATACTATACTCACTCATCTATGCCAAGAAATTTGGAAGACAACTATCTGGCCGACTGATTGGAAGAGATCTACATTTGTGCCCATTCCAAAGAGAGGTGACCCAACAGAATGCGGAAATCATTGGACAATATCTTTGATATCCCATGTGAGTAAAGTTATACTAAAAGTAATCTAGAAATAGCTACAAGCATACATTGACAAAGAACTTCCAGAGGTTCAAGCCAGATTCAGAAGAAGCCATGGAACGAGGCATATCATTGCTGATGACCGATGGATCTTGGCTGAAAGCAGAGAATATCAGAAAGATGTTTACCTGTGCTTTATTGACTATGCAAAGGCTTTCGAT
>NW_006408598.1:691086-693704 GCF_000296735.1 Chrysochloris asiatica
TTTTAAGGTGTTGAAGAGCAAAGATGTCAGCTTGAAGACTAAGGTGCACCTGACCCAAGCCATGGTATTTTCAATAACCTCATATGCATGCAAAACCTGGACAGTGAATAAGGAAGACATAGAAGAATTGATGCTTTTGAGTTATGGTGTTTGAGGAGAATATTGAAAGTCCCATGGGCTGCCAAAAGAACCAACAAATCTGTGTTGGAAGAAGTGTAGCCAGAGTGGTCCTTGGAGGCCAGGATGGATCCAAACTTTGTCTCTCATACTTCGGACATATTGTTATGAGGGACCAGTCGCTGGAGGATATCATGTTTGGTAGGGTGGAGGGTCAGAGAAAAAGAGGAAGACCCCCAGCAAGATGGATTGACAAAACAGCAGCATCAATGGGCTCAAGTGTGGCAATAATAGTGAAGTTAGTCCAGGATCAGGCAGTGTTTCATTCTTCTGTGCATAAGGTTTTTATGAGTCGGTACTGACTCGATGGCACCTAACAATAACAACAACATATATCTAATTCTGTTTTCCGGAGAAAGACGAGACTGTTTCTGTAAACATTTACAACCTATTAAACCTTGTTGTTGCTGTTAGGTGCCATCGATTCGGTTCCCACCCATACCGATCTTATGCACAGCAGAACGAAACACTGCCCGATCCTGGGCCAATCTTATTCCTTATTCACTGTCCAGCTTTCACAAGTGTATGAGGTAATTGAAAATATCATGGCTTGGGTCAGGCACACCTTAGTCCTCAAGCTGACATCTTTGCTCTTCAACACCTTAAAAAGGTCTTGTGCAGCAGATTTGCCTAATACAATACGTCGTTTGATTTCTTGACTGCTGCTTCTGTGAGTGTTGATAGTTGATCCAAGAAGAATGAAGTCCTTGGCAACTTCAATCTTTTCTCCATTGATAAGAATGTTGTTTATTTGTCCAGTGGTGAGGATTTTTGTTTTCTTTACATTGAGATGTAATTCGTACCGAAGGCTGTGCTCTTTGATCTTCATCAGTAAATGTTTTAAGTCCTCTGATCAAACCTGATACAGGGTTATTACGAGTCAGAATAGACTTGGTGGCTGTGGGAATGGGAATACTGTTTTTATTTTTCACTTGTGTTAGAAACCATAATTCTTTCTACTAAATTAAGAGTTCATTTAGACAATTAATTCAGTCTTTGTATATCAAATCCCTGCTTGTTTAGTAGATATTTGAAATGGAAGTATTTTTTCTATTTATTTGTCTCCCACTTTCTAGCAGTATTACTGGGGGTGTTTATATATTACAACAATGATCTTGACTTAATGTGACTACTCTTGATGACTGTAAATAGTTGTGTTTTTATTCAATTGTATTTGAATTGACCAAATCTTTATCTGACTAAACCCTTTGCTGAGTCATTCTTTCTTGGATGAATGTTATTTTTAGTAATGGATCGTTATTCGCCTCCCTTCTTATGAGATTATGTCTTCCTGGCACATATTAAGGGCAAATTTGAAGAGCTCCTCTGATGCATTATTCAGAAAATTAGAAGCTGAAATTGATTTATATTAAATATAATTGAAATTAGATAGTAATACTACATTGTCTATGTAGGCAAGATTTTCTGCAGAGGAAAGAATTTCCCTTTTTATCTCTCACATTTATAATGTAGCCATTAATGTCATGAGAAGCTGAGTTTGGTTGCATCCCCTCCCACTGAGGGATGGAGCAACTCGGCCATTCAATTCTGACAGAATTCCAGGTAAATATGGAATAATGATAATAAGAATGAGGAACTCACAAATTACGAATAGCATTTGGACAAACACTGAAATATAAATTTATCTGGTTGAAGTACTTGTGCCATTTTAAATAATGATCGGGCATATCTACTCTACCCTTTTTAATTCCTGAGGTTCAATCCCATACTTTTCTCAGCTGTGATGGATTCCCATTAGAGCAGAACAACAGACATCCACTAATTGATCATTCAGAGGGATCAGATTCCTGAAAGTCCTTTATCAGAATGGTCTCCTCAAACCATTTTCTGTCTGCCCTTTCCCCAAATTTGTTGTTGTTGTTGTCAAGTGCCATTGAGTTGATCCCGACCCATAGCAACCCTGTATAGGGTTTCCAAGGAGCAGCTGGTGAGCTTGAACCGCCAACTTTGCAGTTCAAATGGCTTTGCAGTCTGACGCATTAACGCACAGCGCCACACCAGGACTCCTCCCCCTGGGTAGTGTTAAATTATAAGATGGAAATAAAGCATCAAAAAGATGCATTTATCTGATCATTGAACTCTTCTTGTAGCTCATGAGTGGTAAAAACTGTTAATTCACTCATTGTTATGACAAAGGTTGGAAGTGCATTGGAAAAAATCTCCCACTGAAAATGCAATGGAGTATAGTTCTACTCTAACACACATGGAGTAGCTCTGAGTTGGAGTCAACTCAACAACGGGTTTATAGTTGAAATTTATATTTCAGTTCTTTGGGAAGTCAAAACAGAATTACAAATAAAAGTAAAAGTCACCAGTAGAAATCTGTAGTGATAAATCATTTCTCATATGTATATTCATGCAAAGTTAACATTTCAAAATTTATTCCCATTCTTTGACAGTATGCTAATAGAAGCAATTAC
>NW_006408598.1:694735-696456 GCF_000296735.1 Chrysochloris asiatica
ACCTAAGATCTGCCTTTGGGGTGCACCATGCTTTACTTCCTATTCTTTCCTTTTGCTTCAGAACCTGCAAGAACTTTGCAGAACCAGTCAAATTATATTCTTTTCCCAAGATGAGAACATCTCTCTCCCTCCTACTCTCAGAGACCCTTTTTACAAAAGATAGAAAGAAAGAGGGTGCTTACTTAGGAAACTTCTGCTCTCTGACCTTACAGAACCCCTAAATCTTGGGTATAACAAGAAGGTTGAAGTGCTCTTCTTGAAATACAGAGGTAAAAAAAAATAGCTGCAGCAAAATTTAAACTAATATATATATAATATATATTATATATATATTGCGTAGGATTTTCCCTCAGAATATTAATACTCAAGGTTGGTCATGCATAATCTGGTTTACTTTACTTCAAGGTAGTCATGGTAAGGCACACAAGTAAGAGCTCCCATCATTCATTTGGAACAGGAGAATCAGAATTAAACATTAGAATTATAATGTTAGTTCAGTGATTAGAGTTCAAATCTTTTGCGTCCAACCCTTTTATGTGAGGTCTCGTTAAGAAGGCTTAACCACGGTTAGACTCAATGGAGGTCCCATCTAAGTAGGATCCAAGATCATAGGCAGTAGTAGGTCAGCAGTGTTAAACAGAATCTCAATTCCATCTCTTCCTTCTCTCAGTCAGTGAGCCAGAATTTAGGGTTCATGTGTGAATTTGTCACTGTGCTCCACACATAAGAGACTAGTATGTTAATGTCTTTTCTGTAGGATTAGAGAGTAGCTGATTGAGACATTTTTTTCTTCAAGGTTAGAAACTCAGAAGGTTGTTTACATTTATGGGTTTTCTTTTGTATCACAACCAGGTCAAAGTGAAATTAGTTGTTTAAGTTCTGTACATAATTCGTAAGCTTCTGTATTTCTACATCGAACTTCAGAGAATTTCTAAATAACTTTCTCGTGACTCATTAGTAAAGTTGTTGTTGCTGTTAAATACCATTGAGTCATAGCGATCCTGAATAGGGTTTCCAAGGAGTGGAGGGTGAATTTGAACCTACAAACTTGTGGTTCAAACTGACCTTGCGGTCCAGTACTGTATCTCAGAGCATCACACCAGGGTACCTATTATTCATAAAGACTGGTAGTTAGTGTTAGAGAGCCTCACAAAGGTAGACATATGTTTAAGTTCATATTATGAGTCCAATGGGCTCAAGCATAACAAAAACTGTGAGTAGAACTTAAGACTGGACAGCTTCGTTCTATTGTGAATAAGGTCGCTCTGTGTTGGAACCAACTCCATGGCACCTAACAACAACAATATTCACAGATTTTGAAAGTATGTTATTGTTAAGTACCGTCGAGTTGGTTCTGACTTATAGCGACCCTATATAGAGATTTTAAGACTGTCAATCTTTTGAAGTTTATTTAACATGATTTGCAAATTGAGGTAACATTCTGATTGTTGTTGTTAAGTTCCATCAAGTCAGTTCCAACTCATAGCGACCCTGTACAGGGTTTCCAAGGAGCAGCTGGTGAGCTTGAACTGCTGACATTGTGTTTCAAACCAGCCTTGCAGTCCAGTGCATTAACCTAAAACACCACACCAGGACTCCACATTCTGATTAGGGAGTTAAAAATGTTTCAAAGATAAACAAATTTTCAAAGATTCTTAAATCCATCTTATTTACATTGCTATGGAAACAAGGCTACAGTGATAAAATATTAACAAAAAGCA
>NW_006408598.1:697487-699556 GCF_000296735.1 Chrysochloris asiatica
ATCTTTACGGGAACTGAAAGCCTCATCTTTCTCCTGCGGAACAGCTGGTAGTTTCGAACTGCTGGCCTTAAGGTTCACAGCCCGATTCGTAACCACTACGCTACCAGAGCTCTTAGCCAAGCTAAATTTCCAGGTTGAAAAAAAAAAGATAACCCCAAATTTGGTTTGTCATTAAAAGCTTATTGTGATAACATTTTCCTATAAGTTTTTGTTTTGAAAAGGCTTGAATGGTGTTTGAAGAATTCTACAAATTAGCCATCTTAAACCAACAGAAAAATTACATTAAGAATTAAGTTACTAATCTGATAATTCATGCAAAAGCATTTAGTTTTTGTTTTCATTTATTAGATATTTCAGATGAAACAACATTTTTTATTAAAATTAGAGGGTTGCTGTTTTAGAATGCTTTTTTTCTCCTGCCTAACTGAGCATTTGTCATTGGGGTATAGCTTTAATAGCACTTTCATATATGTGATTCCATTTTATCTGCACAACAGTCTTGTAAGGTAAGTAGAGCTTTATTTTCCCCTTTAAAAACTGGGAACAGAGTTTCAAAGATGTTAAAGTGAGGTGCCCATAAATACATAGCTGGTAGGTAACCAAGCTATGGCCACATGCTCTCACTCCATGTTCAATGTTTCTCTTTCCATTTCTATCTTAACAACAACATTTCCCTGAGGAATCCTCATGTGGCTCTATAAGATAAGCACTTGACTGCTAACCCCAAGGTCAGCAGTTCCAACCCACCAGTCATTCCTTGGAAACCCTACACAGGATCCCTATGAGTCCAATAACATTTGACAGCAACAATCTTACTCCAAGGGAAGTCAGAAATATTTTCTGTCCTCTGTGGAGAGGCACAACCTGAGACCTCAAGACTCAAGACTCTAGTTAAACCTTATAATTGAATCCTGCCTCTGCCATTTACTTAACTTCTTTGTGCCCTAGATAATAAAAATCAAGCTCTTAGACAATGCCTAACATTGTCATCAGAAAGTAGAAATTGTGGGGGACAAGAAGACTAGTGTGCCTTACACCAATAATAGTTAAGAGTAGGCCCTGAACTCCCCAATAAAGAGACATTTCTTGGTGCACCAGCCTTCTGGAAATATCCTAGGACTGTGGTGGCCAGTCCTACACAGAACAGCAGTATACTCTGAATTCTTTCTTTAAAATCTCAAGCCTTCAAGAAGAGAGTAAGAGTGCAGAGGATAAGGGTGCACTCAACTATGATCCCATCGACTTCCATCAATCAAGAATCTACTTTGGCTAAAAATTGTTTAAGGAACTTTGCTGTGTTGTTAGGTGACGTCAAGTTGGTTCTGACTCAAAACAATTCTATGCACAACAAAATGAAAAAACTACTAGGTCCTGAACTAATTTTTTTTAGTCCATTTTTGCAGCCATGTGTCAATCCATCTCACTAGGGGCTTTCTGTTTTACTGACCCTCTAATTTACCAAGCATGATTTCCTTTCTCAGTGACTGGCCCCTCCTGATGACAAGTCCAAAGTGTGTGAGACAAAGTCTCACCATCTTTGCTTCTGAGGAACCTTCTGGCTGTAAATCTTCCAACATAGATTTGTTTATTCTTCTAGCAGTACATGGTACTTTCAATTCACCAACACCACAATTCAAATGCATCAGTTTTTCTCCAATCTTCCATACTCATTGTACAGGTTTCACATGTATGTGAAGCAACTGAAAATGCTCTGGCTTGGTTTAGGTGCTCCTTTATCCTCAAAGTGACATGTTGGCTCTTTAACACTTTAAAAGGTCTTTCCTTACACAGCAGATTTTCCCAATGCAATATGTATTTAGACTTCTAGATTTCTTGATACTGCTTCCATGAGCACTGATTGTAGATCCAAGTAAAATGAAATCCTTCCATCTTTTCTCTGTTTGTCATGAAGTTCTTTATTGGTCCACTTGTGAAAATGTTTGTTTTCTTTACACTGAGTTGTATTCCCTATTAAGGCTGTATTCTTTGATCTTCATTAGTAACTGCTTCAAGTCTTCTTTGCTTTCAGTAAACAAGGTTGTGTCATCTGCATATTGGATTCCTCAAAT
>NW_006408598.1:700321-701016 GCF_000296735.1 Chrysochloris asiatica
TAGGGTTTCCAGGGAGCAAATGGTGGATTTGAACTGCTGACCTTGTGGTTAACAGTCTAATGCTGATTCTACAGTGACATACCAGGAGTTCAATCCCCCTATCTAAGTATATGACACATACATTATTATCTCCAAACTACAGAGTAGAACATGAATGGACAAGGAGAAGGAAATGAGGGAGCTAGGATTCAAATCCAGAACACTCTTATTCCATAAACTGGGTTATTTCTACTAAACTGTGAGGAAAAGTGGGCTGGGGGAAGTGGGATTAGAAACTCATTATAATCACAAAGAAAACCATCTCCAACAAAAGTTGGACCTTTAAGTGGGCATTCCTAGTCATCATGATGATGGGAATGTGGTTAAATCAAACCCCCAAAATACAATTCAGCCAAATAGGGGGGCCAACCCATTAAGGCACCCACTGAGTGGATAAAGAAGAATAGGAGTTCTCAATCCAGCCTCGCTAGATGAGAGAACAATAATTTGAAATTTCAGATTAGCTCTATTTGTATCAGGGAAACCCAAGGAAATGAAGAGTCCACTGGGTGTGGCCTTCAAGTCCAAGGTAACCGTGGATTCAGTGTAATGCATTAAGATCATTATTGTTGTTGTCAGGTGCCATCGAGTCGGAACCGACTCATAGCGACCCCATGCACAGCAGAACGAAACAATGTCCGATCCTGGGCCAACCT
>NW_006408598.1:701503-708095 GCF_000296735.1 Chrysochloris asiatica
AAATCTACTCATAGCAGCATATTCCAGGAGTTTGTCAGCTAGCTGTATGAAGTCCCTTGAGTTATCAGGATGGCTTATTCCACCCTTAAACCATAGCCATAGATTCTGATCAGGAGGAGAAAATTGAATGCATACCCTAATGACCAGAGAAAAATAATTTCATTCTTATTGATTCTTCTACTCTACCTCCTCCTTGTTCACTACTTCTCAGAGTTTGGGTGGCATAAACAGAGGTATACTAGTACTTTTGATCCATCAACACCCAGATTCAGACCCAATTCATTAATTAGTTCAGCCTTTTTGATACATGCATTCTCGAAATAGCTGTTAAAAGATTGGATGCAAAAAGATAAAAAAGAATGGGTGGTATATAAGCAAGTATCTGGGAGTTGCAAACTTATTAGAGGGAGTCAGGAAGCCTCAGTGAAAGTTGAATTGGTCCTTCATTAAGAATTCCTTCCCATTAGCAAAGAGGTTTTGCAGATGAACTACTGCTCCACACCAAATTACTGATGTTTCCTGGAGAAGCACTTAACCTCCTTTCCACTTCACATTCACCTTAGAATCCAACGCCATATCCTTTAGAGATAATCAAACCACCTTACTGAAATTTTTTGTTGGGATCTGTCCTTGTTTCCCAGTTTCTCCCACTGAAGACTGCAGCCAAGGTCTAACCCAACCTAATATACCAGCCCATTTCTCCAGTCCCAGATCCTGCTTATAATATCCCTTATATCAGCTTGGACTTTCCTAACAGGAGACCCGGCTGCCTATCCCACCTTTGGGATCAACTACACTTTATTTGTCTGATAGCATATTGCTGCCCCTAGGACCAATGACTGGATGCACTGCTGGTCCCTGCAGCCAAGCTCAGGTTTCTATGTATTGGTCCTTGTTGGTGCCTTTCATGCCCAGCAAGCTATGTAGCTACACAAGAAAAGCACGGGAAGAAGAGCTCAAGAGAGTCTGTATCGTGAAGTCAGACACCTTTCTAAATACCTATCCTGGATGCCAGATATTTGCCTTCCTTGATCTTTGAGACTTTCTATTTTCCAACCCCTAGATTCTAAGCTTGCTTTGACCATAGTTAATTTCTTGCTTGACCTCCTCACTAACAACCCTTCAATCTCTTTGTTGTACTGGAGCACTGACACTCCATTTTGCCATCAAGAACCCAAACACCTACCTTGATGCCAATATGGGCCCCTTATTGCTCAGCCTATTTTGCTCCATCCTTTGCCCAAGAGTATTTTAGTTTCAGAAGGATATGGGTACATAAACGTGAGCCTCTGATCCTCAATTGGATGATGTTGTTAAGTGCCGTCAAGTCTGTTCTGATTCATAGCGACCCTGTATAGGGTTTCCAAGGCACAGCTGATGGGTTTGAACCGCTGACTTTGCAGTTAACCGTCCTGTACTTATCTTGCAGCACCACACCAGAACTCATCTCAATTGGTAGCAATGAAGAGTTATTCTTTCCTGTATGTAAGTTAAGGTCACAGGTAGAGGTCGATGCTTTCTGGTCTTAGCGCTACCAAAAAAAGAAACCATAAATGTAACAATAAATTCCCAAAGTACTCTGTCTCTGACACATAGTTTGACCTTGTGAAGCTCTCCATCACTATTTGTTATAAAGATTATTGTTGTCATGTACCATGGAGTCAGTTCCGACTCATAGCGACCCTGTACAGGATTTCTGAGGCTGTAAATCTTTACGGGAGCAGAAAGCCTCATCTTTCTCCCGCGGAACAGCTGGTAGTTTAGAACTGCTGACCCAAAAATTAGGTCCAGGTAATTATTGACTGGAAATCTGAAAATGCAGTTTAAGTTACTCCTCTGACTTCTCTTTTTATAAACTTAATTTGCACACTGCTTACCACCTAATCCCATGAGAACAATGATCATTGTTATAAAACTTTAGAATATGTACAGTAGTCCTTAAATAACAATAATGATAGCACTAATTTTATTCCTAGCAGTCCTAGTGTAGTGCTGTTAACTGCCAGATCAGCGGTTCAAACCCACCAATCACTCCTTAGAAACCCTATACAGACAGGATCACTATGAGTCTGAACCAAGGCTCAACAACAATTAACAACAAAATCAACAACAGCAATTTTATTACTTATGAAATAACAATAGCCTCTTACTTTTTACTTAGTGCTATGCCATGTACTTCAGTTGTCACAGCAATCTTGTCAAGTAGTCACTAGCATTAACTCCACCAAAAAGACACAGATGGTTAGTAACTTGTCTGAAGTTTCCAAACTATTAAGTGGTTTCAGATTTTTAACCCAAACAGTCAGACTCTAGAGCCCTATCCCTTAAGATTTTGTTTGGTTATTGTTTTCTAAAACAGACTGGCTTTGTTATATTCAAGAAAATAACCCCATCTAGACAATTGTTTTGGATTATGAAGAGACTTTCATTCTTATAATAATTTCCTACATATGATATTACAATTGTAATTATTATTGGTGTATATTTCAAAATTCATTTTATAACAATTTTGGGTAAGCAAGTGCTCATAAATAACAGGGGTAGTAGCAACGAGAGTGTGCACTATGGTGTGGCGCTGTGGGTTAATGTGTCAGACGGCAAAGTTGTATTTTCTGCACTTGAAACCCAAAGAATCCTAACACATGGATATCTGTGTTGATGGGAAGTTTGCTAATAAGTAGACATTGAGCCTAAGCTAGTTAGTTACTGCATAGTAGTTGCTGCTTTGGTACATTCCTAGTGAAGTCACTTAACAAATCAATTCCCTCTTGAAACTCTGCCTTTTAGACAACCTGCAACTTTGGAGTCCTGGCATGGTGCTGTGGTTTACTATGCTGGACTGCAAAACTGGTTTGAACAACAAGGTTGGTGGTTCAAGCTCACCAGCTGCTCCTTGGAAACCCTATACAGGGTTTCTATGGGTCAGAATCAACTCTATGGAACTTAACAACAACCTGAATTTTTAATGTCATTTGGTGTATACACTTGAAGCATGATGTGTCGCAAATACAGCATTACACCAGGATTCCTAGTAATAAAATTAGTGCTATGACTATTTCTATTTAAGGACTACCGTATATATTCTAAAGCTTTATAACATGTTCACTGTCCAAATTCATCTTTTTAAATAGTTTATCACTTGTCAGATATATTTGACATTATAATTTTAGGCTGATCTACAAGCCAGAAAAATATCCAGGTGTAGAGATGGAATGAACCTTAGCTAAACTGTTTTGTTAATAACTGTGTTCTACTTGGTAAAGAGAGGTAGTATAAGAAGGGAGCAGAAAATTTCATTTTTAAAAATGTAACTTCTAACTTCATGTTCTTGAAACAGAGCCTACTTATTCTTTGCCAAAGCAGCTGACATGGGAAACTTGAAAGCTATGGAGAAAATGGCTGACGCTCTGCTGTTTGGAAATGGTGGCATGCAAAACATAACAGCAGCTATCCAATTATATGAGTCCTTGGCTAAGAAAGGATCATATAAAGCCCAAAATGTGAGTCTTGAAAGGAAATGAAACCTTAAATAGCTATATCCTGAAATAATTGTAGACAAATGACATGTGGAAAGAGTTAAGCAATAGTGTGAAGCCAGGTCCAAGGAGGTTAGCATACAGCACTAAGATAGTGGCATCAAGGCAGGACCAGGCAAGAACTGCTTTCTAATCCACCTTCCTATCTTTTATGTCTATGTGTGTGTGTTGAGATAATTTGAGACTGCTGAATCCCTAGCAGAGTTAAATTTTATATCAAATATATTCAAAGAAATAATGGAACTAAATCTATTATTTTACAGTACTGTGTTTGCCTGACTTTTAGATTTCAAGTATTGACCTCATTTCACTTCATCTTTATATTAGGAAAAGACCAAATACTAACAACTGATTGTTGTTGTTAAGTGCCATTGAGTGAGTTCCAATGCATAGCGACCATGTTTAGGGTTTACAAGGAGCAACTGGTGAGCTTGAACCGCTAACTTTGTGGTTCAAACTAACTTTGTAACCCACCACATTAACCCACAGTGCCATGCCAGGACTCTAAAAATGAATTAGTATTAAGTTATTCAGTAACAATGCCCAAATGTAAAAGAATAGGACAACATTGACTATAAAAAATATATTTATTACATGAGAGTCTATAATGTCTTTGACTTTTCCTCCAGTGCCCTACTATGCTTTATGCAGAGTAAAACATAAAATGGAAGTTGAACCCTCCAGAGAATTAATTCAAACTTCCTTTTTTCTTTGGGCTGGTTATCTGAAGCCGGTAAAAATCATGGTTTTTACAAAAGCTCCCCTCCCCAGCCACAGAAAGAAAATTGAACCCCCAGATAATCCACTTCACAAAGTCATGACCTCACAAATTTCTCATGAGTAGCGGGTCACATCATTTGCTAGGCTTAGTACAAAATGATATACTGTTAGTTAAAACATCGTAAAACACAACCCAATTGAAAAGAAGAGTATCTTCATTTTCTTACATTAAGGACAGAATATTTGTTTAGGATTCCTGGTGGTGTAGTGGTTAAGGCTCTCAGATGCAAACCTAGGTTCAAACTCACTAGCCCCTCTACTGGAGAAAGATGTGGCAATCTGTTTCCATAAAGACTTAAAGCATTGGAAATCTTGTAGTGCAGTTCTGCTTTGTTTTACAGGGTTGCTGAGTCAGAGTCAAAATGATGGCGGTGGATTTGGCTTTTGATTTTTATAATTGTTTATTATCGAAGCTTATACACAACCAAACCAGATTCTAAACTGAGCAGAATCACAACTTGCCAAGATTTGGAAGAAAGTAAAAACTAATATTGGCTAGAGATAGCCTTAGAAAGAGCCAATTTGTCTGTTTTAAAGATTTTTAAGTATCAGAAGAGCACCAGGATATCCGACACTTCCTGTTTGTAATAGCAACTTTATGGTCAACTTTCCTAAAAAGGAAACCTTTGAGACCAAAGAGGAATTGGCAAATCATAGATGATAATTTTTATTTTCAATGTATGGATTAAGTAAATTGCAGAAGTTACATTTATAAACCACACAGTAGAGCAGTTATTCTTTTGGAAAGGGGACTCTGCTAATTCCCTAGTTTAACAGTGATGATAGGAAAACTAAAGCTCCAAATGAATAGAACCCTGAAAGTATTAAAATCCATGGCCATTGAGCCTATTCACATTCATGGAGCCCACATGCATGTCAGAGTAGATTAATACTTCCTAGGATTTTCATTGGCTGAGTTTTCAGAAGTAGATTGCCAGGATTTTCTTCTGATTTGCTTCTGGATGGACTCAAACTGCCAACCTTTGATTTAGTACCTGAGTGCATGAGCCATGTGCACCGCAGAGGGATAGACTTTTAAACTTATGTTCTGACAAAAAATAGTATTATGACACTGATGACAGGAGGAGCCAGAAGAAAAAGTGAGAGTGATACAGGTGACCTAAATCATTATCTATTATATAGCAAATCTATAAGTGATGAGTAAAATATATAAATTGATAGCAAGAATAAGTAACTTACCTGGATTCATAATTGTGGTAATTACCAGGAAAACAAATAAACAGCTAACATAGTTCAAAGTGGTTGTCTTTGGGGAGTGGACTGAAAAGAATTCAGAATTATGAATTTAAATATTTATGAATTTAAATATTTTAATTCTTGTGCAACTGTTACTATGGTAAAAAAACAATAAGAAGTTAAATTTAGACACTAACCCTTCCCCTCCAAAAGAAAGAAAGAAAGAAATTATGGTTTAAATAAAAATGAAAAAAACAACATGTTTTCACTCATTAACGGACCTCAGAAAATGGTGTGGTGCTGTAGGATAAGCGCTGGAGTGTTAACCACAAGGTCAGAAATTCATACCCACCAGCTGCTTGTTGGAAACCGTATAAAAGGTCAGAACCGACTCTACAGTACTTAACAAGAAGTGGGGGGTAAAGCATATACAAGCCAATCATGAAACAATTATACATGATAATAAGGAAGGAAGCTGTTAAAAAAATATTAAGGTTGTGGCCAAAGGCCTAGGAGTTATCATGGGTTAAATTATTTTCCCCCACAGATATTTGAGTCCTGGTATGGCACTGTGGGATAATGAACTGGACCAGAAGATCAGTGGTTCAAATTCACCAGCAACTCCTCGGAAACGCTATACAGGGTTGCTATGAGTCAGGACCGACTCAACACTTAGCAACAAAGATATTTGAAATCATAACTACCACTACGTGTGAATATGGCCTTATTAGGGAAGATGGTCATTGCAAATATAATTAGTTAAGATGAGATCATTAGGGTAAACCCTCAATTCTCTCTCTCTCTTTTTTTTTTTATTAATGTTTTACATTGTGAATTATGTGATAGTTTACATGGGAGGACATCAGCTTCACATTGATCTGTCGTATTTCGTTCCGTGCCATGGTTACAATCCCTTCCATGCATCATCCATCAACCAAAGGGTATACCCTGCAAGCCTGCCCCCGGGTCATTTGCATACAACCCATTTCCCTCTCCGGATCCAAAGTCCCCAGCCGCTCATTCTTCCCATGTCATCATCTCTGCCTCCATCCCTGACATCACTGCTTCTCTGGGTAGGG
>NW_006408598.1:708868-712276 GCF_000296735.1 Chrysochloris asiatica
CCTCCACTCCTAGACTGCAAGGTTAATCACTCCCCTCCCTTTGCCCCAAAATGGCTACCTTTACATTTCCAGCCCTTACAATCAGTCCTGATAACAATTACTCGCTATTGTATTGCAAGAGACCTGTCCACATCTCCTTTCATCAGCTCCAACTAGCCAGAATGGATACTACTCAGTGGAGATTCTACTTTGCTCCACACCCTCGGATCCAGGTTCCCTCTTGAAAACTTGTAAGCCAGTCACTTCTTGCCTCTGTAGTGCCCCCATTCTGGGTAGCTGATGTCCAAGTTGCCCATCCCTGTCCTCTCCATGTCCAGAGGAGGTGGGAATGTGAAGATTTGTTCACTCTTTTGATCTACTGCTTCCATAGGTGTATGTCAAGTTCATCAATTTATATCAGACTATTCTTTTTTCCGTCTTATTTCTTCTTCTGTTTGAGCTCTGATCATCCAGCCATTGAAGCCAGATCAAGTGGGTATTATCTGTAAGTGTGGGTACTTATGCATGTGCCCTGTCTTCTTGTCAGCTAGAGGCTTCACTCTCCACTCTAGTCCTCTGGACTTGGCACACTGCTGGCCAACCAGGTCTCCATCTGGGTTCACAGGAGTCTATTGAGCAGTATAGGGTTTAGCTCGCAGCTTCATTGCTGTTTTTCCCTCACTTCCCCTTATCGGTGACAAACGTGGTCACCAATCAGAGCATGCATTCCTATTGAGCCTTAGTCTTTGAAGGTGGTTTACCCTGAGGGGGACCCAACCACTTGCCTTGATGTCACCTGGGTGAGCCACTTGTTTGTTCTTGTAGTAATCAGTCGGTCTGCCTATATTGTTTTGTATTTTTCCTGCCAGTCTTTCTTTCAGAAAGTATCTTCTGTTCTTCTGGCCACTCCAGGCTGGTCTGCTTGTCCTTTCAAGTGGAAATTTCCCACCTCAGAAGATTCTGGATGCTGTTCAGGATTCCAGCTATGGTCTTGTGTAATGCAGAGGCTCCGCAGGAAGCCTCCTTCGCTGGGCCCTTTGTAACCCCATTTTAGGTATTCCAATCAGTTATAGGCAGAAGACGGACTTAAAAGCTTTCTGTGGCAGTATTTCCAGCTATTCCTTTCTCTCCCCATCTAGTGTCCATTTTATAGCAGTATGCCAGGGACACCAAGATTCAAAAGACAGCCAAGCATCTTAACATTATTTCCCCCCTTTATCCCATTCAAACTATGTCTCAATCTCTGTATCCCAGAGACCTGTTGTTCCAAGGTTTTGCATACATCATTATTTGCCTCTGTCCCTCTTCAGCTTCACATTCATCCTATCGTATTTCATTTCATTGCAATGATTAAAATCTCCTCCGTGCATCATCAAATAACCAAAGGATCCACTCCACAGGCCAGCCCTCACTAGCTGCCAGCAAACAGCTCCTCTCCCTCCCTGAGTCCCATGTCCCTAGCCACTCCATCTGTTCATGCCATCAGAGTTCCCCCACCATTTTGGGTCTGGGCAGTTTCTAGCTCCTCCCTCCCCACAAGGTATTCCAGTTAGTTATAGGCTGATGACGGGCCTACATGTTTTCTGTTGTGATGTTTCTGGCTGTCCCCTCACCCCTCAAGTGTCTATTTCACAGTAGTAGGCAAGGGAGACCAAGATTCAAAAGACAGTCAAGCATCCAAACATTATTCCCCTTTCCCCCTTTTCAAGACATGCCTCAATCCCTGTATCCTGAAGCCCTGTTATCCAGGGTTTTGTATACATCATCATCATTTACCTCTGTCCCACCTCGCTCATGCAAACCTGCCCAACCATTCTCTCATCCACCATGTTCTTCGTTTTCCCCTCCCCCTTCTTGTGTATTGCCTGCCTTCCTCCCCCACCCCCCACACTCCACCCCAGTTCCCAAGCTCTCCTGTGTTTATTCCCTACCTTGTGCTCTATCTTCCCTTCCCTCCCTCCCCACCTCTCATCCCATACATACTGGTGATCAGCACTTATATATATAGATTTTTTTCCTCCCCCTATTGTGTGGGATCTTTTTCTTAGTCTTTTACAATAATGGTCTTATGCAGTATTTCTCCTTTTGTGACTGACTAATTTCACTCAGCATAATGTCCTCAATTCATCCATGTTATACAGTGGCTTGCAGCTTCCTTGTTGTTCTTCAAGGTAGAGTAGTATTCCATTGTGTGTATGTACCATAGTTTGTTTATCCATTCTTTAATAGATGGGCATTTTGGTTGTCTCCATTTTTTTGTTATTGTAAATAGTGCTGCTATGAACATTGGTGTACATACATCTACTTGTGTTATGGCTCATATTTCTTGTGGGTAAATACCAAGTAGAGGAATTGCTGGGTCATACGGTATTTCTATTTCCAACCTTCTGACAAAGTGCCATATTACTTTCCAGAGTGCTCGGATCATTTTTCAGTCCCATCAACAATGTAGGAGTGTCCCAGTTTTTCCGCATCGTCTCCAGCATTTGTTGTCCTCTGCTTTTTTGATCTTTGCTGTTATTGCTGGTGTGAGATGATATCTCATTGTTGTTTTGATTTGCATTTCTTTGATGGCTGCCTGGATCTCCTCCTTAGTGAAGTGTCTGTTCATGTCCTGTGCCCATTTTCTAATTGGCTTATTTGTCTTTTTCTTGTAGAGGTGTTGTAGTTTCCTATATATTTTAGAAATGAGTTCCTTATCTGATGTGTCATTGTAAAAGATTTTTTCCCATTCTGTGGGTTCCCCTTTTCCTCTTTTGGTGAGGTCTTTTGATGCATGTAAGTTTTCAATTTTTAGTATGTCCCATTCATCTATTTTGTTTATTTTTGTTTGTGTACTTTTCAAAATATTTGATAGTCTGTATATGCCCTGAATTAGCACGCTCACTTTTGTCCCTATTTTTTCATTGATGACCTTCTTAATTTGGAGATTCACGTTTAGATCTTTGATCTATGCTGAGTTCATTTTTGTATAGGGTGTGAGGCAAAGGTCTTGTTTCAGTCTTTTACATATTGCTTTCCAGTTCTGCCAGCACTATTTGTTGAAGAGACTGTCTCCTCCCCATGCAATATGCCTAGGCACTTTGTCGAAAATTATTTGGCTGTATGTGAATGGGTTAATTTCTGAATTCTCGGTTCTGTTCCATTGATCAATATATCTTTCATTGTACAAGTACCAGGCTGTTTTGACCACTGTAGCCACATAGTAAAATTTGAAATCAGGAGTGAGAGATCTCCCACCTTGTTCTTCTTTTTAAGCAGTGCTTTGCTTATCCTGGGTCTCTTTCCTTTCGATATAAAGTAAGTCATTGTCATTTCCATCTCTTTGAAGAAAGTTGTTGGAATCTGGATTGGGATTGCATTACATGTGTAAATTGCTTTGGGCAGTACTGACATTTTCACGATGTTGAGTCTTCCTATCCAGGAACA
>NW_006408598.1:713601-715503 GCF_000296735.1 Chrysochloris asiatica
CCAGCTTCTTGTCCTGTTGATTCTTTCCATAGTTTTTCTGTTTTCCATCTCATTTATTTTTGCTCTTATCTTTATTATTTCCTTTCTTTTGGTGACTGTAGGTTCTCTCTGCTGGTCTGTTTCTAGTTGTTGAAGATGCTGTGTTAATGTGTTGTTTTTAGTTCTTCTTTTTGGATGTATGCATTTACTGCAATAAATAGTCCGCTCAGCACTGCTTTTGCCATGTCCCAAAGCTTTTGGTATGCTGTGTTTTCATTCTCATTTGTTTCTAGGAACTTTGTGAGTTCACGTTTAAAAAATTTCCTCTTTTACCCAGTAGGTTTAGTTTCCATGTATTCGACTTTATTTCCTTGGTCTTCTTATTGTTAATTTCTAGTTTTATAGCATTGTGGTCTGAGAAGAT
The DNA here is from genome assembly GCF_000296735.1 of Chrysochloris asiatica. Taxonomy (NCBI): domain Eukaryota; kingdom Metazoa; phylum Chordata; class Mammalia; order Afrosoricida; family Chrysochloridae; genus Chrysochloris; species Chrysochloris asiatica. Next base: position 714,005 of record NW_006408598.1, read on the forward strand.
GCTCTGCAGAATTTTGATGTTTGTAAATTTACGGAGGCTTGCTTTGTGACCTAACACATGGTCAATTCTGGAAAATGTTCCATGTGCACTGGAGAAGAATGTATATTGTGCTATTGATGGATTAAATGCTCTGTATACATCTATGAGATCAAGTTGGTTGTGTTGTTTAGTTCCTCTGTAACTTTGTTGAGTTATTTTCTGGTTGTTCTGTCCCTTTTTGAGAGTGCTGTGTTAAAATCTCCCATAATATTTTCTTCAATTCCAGTAAGGTTTGCTTCATGTATCTTGGTGCTCTTACATTGGGAGCATATATATTTATTATGATTATGTCATCTTGCTCAATTGACCCTTTGATCATGAGATAGTGTCCTTCTTTGTCTCTTATGCTGGTTTTTATCTTAAAGTTTACTTTGTCAGAGATTAGTATTACCACTTTTGCTTGTTTATTGTTGCAGTTAGCTTGGTAAATTTTTCCCATCCTTTTAGTCTGTTTTTGTCTTTGTGTGTAAGGTGTGTCTCTTGCAGGCAACATATTGAAGGGTCTTATTTTCTTATCCATTCTGCCACTCTCTGTCTCTTCACTGGTACATTCAATCCATTGACATTCAATGTAATTATTGATAGGTATGAATTAATTGCTGCCATGATGTTACTTTTTTGGTGGTGCTGTTCGTTCTTTTGTTCTTCATGTCTTCTTGTGTTGGTTTTATGGTTTTTGTGCTATTTCTTGTCTGTTTCTTTTTAGTTTTCATGTTTGCTTGTTCTGCTTGGAAATTCATTTTTATGATAAGTTGTGAAGTATTAACTTTCTTTGGGGTTACCCTATAGTCTACTAACTCGTCTCTCCATTTAAGATAATCCATTGTATCCTGCAATTTACCTGACATCCTCACCACCTGGGTCTCTGTTGTTACGTTTGTCCTTTCATTGACATTGATATAATTTTGATCTTCGGTTGACCTCCCAGCTCCTTTAAGCTTGTTGTTGTAGACTTGTTCTGTTCTGGACTCTGCTATCTGTTGACTGAGTTCCAGGTGGTGTTGCCATGCCTGTCAACACTGTTTGTTGTCTGTTCTTGTTGGTTTTCAGTCCACAGAACTGCCTTTAGGATGTTTTAAAGTGCTGGGTTGGTTTTGATAAAATCTCTCAGATTCTGTTTATCGTGGAATGTCTTGATCACACCATCGTATTTGATTGACAGTTTTGCTGGATAGACAATTCTTGGTTGACAGTTTTTTTCTTGCAAGGCTTTGATATGTCTCCCTATTGCCTTCCTGCCTGCATGGTTTGTTCTGAATAGTCAGAGCTTAATCTAATTTACTTGCCTTTATATGTGACATTTCTCTTCTCCCTGGCCACTTTTAATATTCTTTCCTTGTCTTTGATTTTGGAGAGCTTGATTATTATATATGTCTTGGTGACTTTCTTTTGGGGTCTATCCTTCCTGGGCTACATTCAGCTTTTGGAATGTTTATCTTCTCATTTTTCAAGATGTTAGG
>NW_006408598.1:716616-728783 GCF_000296735.1 Chrysochloris asiatica
TTTTTTTTTTTTTTTGCAAATGCCTCTGCACTGCTTTTAGGTGGTTTTCTGAGCCGGACTGGCTTTAGCCCTGCCCTCTAAACTCTGTCAGGGCAGGGAAGTCTCTGAGGGAGTCCTGTCTCCAGATTCCTAACTCACAGTATTTTCCTTAATATTGTGATTTTTTTCACTTGCGAGTACGGTAAACTGACGTCCTGGATCTTATGGTAGATCCAGAGCTCTGGAGTTGTTCTAAGAGTGCTTCCTTCATGAGAACTCCCTCCCTTCTCACCAGAGCAGACCCTCCCTGGTTTTCACTGCTATCACCCAAACAGGAAGTCTCTCCCTAATCTCTTTATAATGGGTGCCCTTAGAAGAGAAGAGACACCCAGAAGGTGACACAAGAAAGAAAACTATATGATGATGAAGGTGAAGATTGGAGTTATGCTGCCACAAATCAAGGAATGCCAGAAGCTAGAAAAAACAAGAAGGATCTTCCCCCCTAGAGATTTCTGAAAGAATATTGCCCTATTGTCACCCTATATTTGCACTTACAGCTTCTAGAACTGTCAAAGAATAAATTTCTGTTGTTCTAAGTAATCCTCTTTGTGATAATTTCTTACGCCAGCCAAATCAAATAGATACCCACTGGCTAAAGATGGGACCGTTGAGCACAACAATGAACAATGACTGCAATGAAATGAAACACTTCAAATATATTTAAATCCATGAGTTCATAATGTTATTTCATAACAATATTCATTAACTACCTCACAGGGAAAATTTACTGTTTTGAAAACTGGTAAAGGGAAGAATTAAGCATCACTGTAAGATAAACATTGCACTGCTAACCACAAGGTGAGTGGTTCAAATCCACCAGCTGCTCCAAGAAAACACTATACAGGGTCGCTATGAGTTAGAACTGACCTGATGGCACTTAACAGCAACAACATTCTATATAAACTATGCCTCAGAATAATCACATAGGTGATGAACAAAAGTTTTCTTTGTATAATTATTCCAGCTAATTAATGAAGATGGAATGGCATAATTAGAGTAATACCATTTTGTTACTTCTGGTGTGGTGCTATAGGATCAGCACTAGAGTGTGACCCACAAGGTTGGCAGTGCAAACCTACCAAAGACTCCTTGGAAACCCTATACAGGGTCACTATGAGTTGAAACCACCTTGACAGCACTCAACAACAACGATGAATCAATGGAGTCCTGGTGTGGTGCTGTGGGATAAGCTGAGTTTCAAGGTCAGCAGTTCAAACTCACAAGTAGCTCCTCAGAAACCCTATACAGTGTTGCTATGAGTTGAACTGACTTGACAGCACTTAAGAACAACAGAAATGAATCAATGGACCTGGGCAATGGCCATCAGTGACTGTTAATATCACAAAAGAGAGATAACAAATGATGTATCTCTTGTTGGAAATACTTAACACTTTCTATGAAATAGTCTTTCCAAATAAATTGCACCTAAATTTGATCAAGCCTCTAAATCTAATTACTAATTCACAGAAAATGCAGTATTGAAATCAGCAAAATTCAGGTAACTCTACAGGGCAATTAGTCTGATTCATTTCCCCCACCATAAAATTAATGTAAGGAGAAAAGATATGGATAAGATTATTATGGATAAGTTGTTGCTAAATACAATCGAGGCAGTTCTGACTCCTAGTGACCCTATTTAGGGTTTCCAAGGAGCAGCTGGTGGGCTTGAATTGCCAACCTTAAGATACCTGCCACCCAATTACAATGAATTGACCATATTAAGATTCCAATTCAAATAAACAAACATTAAAATATAATAATAATAAGTAGGAAGGGGGAAAATAAAAAAGAAAATGTATGCGGTAACTGGGAATATGAGTATTGATTTATAATGTTATGAATTCCTGTTAATTTTTTAGGTGGGAAATGGTATTGTGGAGTTCTAGTGTGGTGCTGTAAGGTAAGCACAGGACTACAGGGTCAGTTTGAACTGCAAGGTCGGCAATTCAAAGCCACCAGTCACTTCTCAGAAACCCTATACAGGATCTCTGAGTCAGAACTGACTCAGTGGCACTTAACCAACAACAAATGGTATTGTAGTTATGTTTTTTATAAGTCCCTTTCTTTTAGAAATATAAATTGAAATACTTAAAAATGAAATGTATATTGTCTAAGATTTTCTTGAAAAAAAAAATTGGATGGCTACAGGAAATGGATGTGGGTATAAATGGACCAAAATTGACCAGGAGTTGATAATGGATATTTAAATTGGAAAAGAGCCTTGCTGGTGAGGTAAGTGAAGTGTTGGGCTGCTAACCACAATGTCAGCAGTTCAAACTTACCAGCCAGTCTTCAGAAGAAAGGTAAGGCTGTCTGCTCCCACAAAGATGAACAATCAGAAGCAATTCTGCTCTGTCCTATTATGTCACTATGAGTCAGAACTGACTTTATGGTAGTTGTTGTTGTTAAGCGCCGTTGAGTCAGTTCTGACTCATAGTGCCCCTGTATGGGGTTTCCACAGAGCAGCTGGTGAATTTGGATTGCCAATTTTGAGGTTCAAACCAACCTTGAGGTCAAGTGCTTATTCTACAATGCTACATGCGGTTATTAAAATTGGATGGTGCATACCATAGGATTCATTATTCTCTACTTTTATATGCTTGAAATATTCTATAATACAAAGAAAAAAATAGATGGAATAGGACTAGACCTGCATAGTAATATCTATGAGAAAATGGAATATGTCTACAGTCCTATTGTCTTTGTTGAGACTTGATGGGAAGAGGGGCAAATTTTTTTTCTAAAAATGACTACAGAAACCTTTCCATTCCCATATACTATTCTAGAAATTTAACCTATATCAACAAAAGGCAAAGTCCATTTTTCCTTTCCTTGTACCTGGAGACTTGTGACTCACTTAACCAATGGAGTTTGATGAAATAATGCTGAATTACATCCAAGACCAGATCATAAGAAAGAGGCAGCTGTGCTGATCCTTCTGGATGGTCTGGCTATTAACCTCACTAAGGTCATAGCTAATGGCCAATAGCATCAACTTCCAGACATGTAAATAACCCAGTGTTCAAATGAGACAAGCTATCCTTACAGTCCCATGTTCATATTCCTGACCCACAGAATCCATGAGCATAAAAAATATTTGTTTCATGCCACAAAGTTTTCAGGTAATATATTACACTTTCATATAACTGGGACAAGGATACTTAATTCATAATTTAAAAGGTAGAATGTACTTTTCTCAGAAGCTCCTTCAGGAGCGGCAAATATCTAATTGCTTGCAATGAATTAAAAATCTCTTGGTCTAATCCAATTCTATCCCAATACTGAGCAAACGTATAAATGATGTCACTCCCAACACAGTGATTTGTAGTGACTGAAGGAGAAGGGAAGACACCACAAGGCCTAGTATTTGTCCAATTCCATAAACCACACAATACTGGTTGGTTTAAGGGATAAGGTCTTCCATCATGTTTACAAAATTTTGGTTTATGAAAATCTCATAAAATAAAGTAGTACTATTTTGCAGGTAGCATGAGTTCACAAAAACAAATTGTATTGAGCAAGGCTATTATACAGAATTGTTAGACTCATAAATTCAGCAATGTGGTAAATATGATAAGTCCATATTTTATCCACTATAAGACACTATACATTATAAACTATATAATGCTTAATGAGGGTGATATAATTTTATTATACAAATTCTGTCAGCTAAAGTATAATATAATGTTTTATGACAATACTTATTTTATTCACATTAAAACTGTTATAAACTATTTAGATACAGATTTTTATGACACATCACTCTTCAGTTATATGAAAAGGAAAATAGAAGCTAAATAATGAGCTAAGGAATTCCTAAAATTCTCATTTAGAATCCAAGTAAGTATATTATAAAGAGGATAACTTTGGCACCTGTGAAAAAAGTCTAGAGATTTTGCCAACATGCTAAGTATGAGTCAGTAATACATTTATAAAAGAAAGAAGAAAAATCTGAGTCTATTTTTAGAAGTCTTATTTTGAAGGAAAAGCAGATGAGAGTTTTGTAACTGCTTTGATTTGACCAGACAGAAATATACCTACAACATAGTCCAGGTCCAGAAAAAAACAGACAACACTGTGAAAATCATCTAAAATATACCATATGAGAAAGGCACAAGAGGGGGTCTTGGTAAAAGAGGATGATTGATGTAGCAGGTTGTTGTTGTTAATTGCCACCAAGTCGGTGCTGACCCATAGAAACCCTGTATAGGGTTTCCAAGGAGCAGCTGGTGAGCTTGAACCACCAACCTTGTTGTTCAAACCAATTTTGCAGTCCCGCATAGTAAACCACAGCACCATGCCAGGACTCCAAAGTCACAAGTAACTACCACCAAGTTGTCTATAAGGCAGAGTTTCAAGAGGAAATTGATTTGTTAAGTGACTTCACTAGGAATGTACCAAAGCAGCAACTACTATGCAGAAAGTAGCTTAGGCTCAATATCTACTTATTAGCAAACTTCCCATCAACACAGATATCCATGTGTTAGGATTCTTTGGGTTTCAAGTGCAGAAAATACAACTCCAAGTGGCTAAAGCAAAAGTGAAACATATTCATTTATTGACTGTGAAGACCAAGTTGTATCTGCCTTTCAGATGAGCTGGGTGCAGTGGTCAAATTGTTGGCTTCAGGACACAGGTCTTTCGTTTTCCTTTTTTTCTGTGGTGTCTTCATTTGAGCAAGATAACATCAGGTAGAGGCAAAGATGCCCACAAGCAGCCCTAAATCTCATATCAAGAAGTCTCTGCAAAGAAGCAGCTTTTTTTTTTACCAATAATTTCCACAGAAATCCTGGATTATCTCACAAATCCACTAATAATTAATCACTGAATATAAGAGGAGACTAAACTGATTGGCTGAGTCCAGGTCATATGATCACTTTCCCCTCATTCAATAAGTGAGCATTCTCACTGAAACAAATGGACTACAACTGGAAAGAGGGTAGCTTTGCAAGAAGATTCCAGGCAGAAAAAAGGGATACATTTATTATATTTGTATATAAAAATTTTTAATTATATGGAAAAGCACCATAAATAAATTTTAAAAGCAAATAAAGGACTGTGAAAGACTTTTACAAAAAAAAAAAAAAATCCCAAAAAAGTGGTTAGACACAGAAAAGTCTCTATTTATTACATAAAACAGACTTTACATTATCTGAGTAAAGCAATATAACCAGAAATCCAGAAATTAATAGCAAAAAGATAGCATCTAACTCCTTATAAAAAGTCAAGACTCACCTAGTTAAATAGTAAAGGTAAAGCAGAAAGGGAAATGACATAACTCAATGACAATGACAATATTATAAACCAAAAGTTATGGAATTTTACTACAGTCATACGCACAGAAAAATAAAGAATTTTAAATGCTATTTTAATTTTTTTAAAAAAGCTTAATGTATATAGCACAAAGTTTTGAAAAGAAGAGCAACAAATAAAAATGCAGGATGAAGGAATTAGGACACAAAAACAGAAATTAATGACTTAGAGAACAAAAATAATTAATTTTACAGTTCTTTTTTAAAAAAAACTTTGGCCAGTCTGATCAAAAAAAAGAAGAAGGAGGAGGAGGAGGAGGAGGAGAAGGAGAAGAAATAGCAAATATACAAAATGGACATAAGCAGAGCTAGAACGGAAGTTTAACAATTTGATACATATCCAACTGTGTCAATTCCCACACAGTGAATTCCCACACACAGCAAACAGGGTTTTCAGGGAGCGGTTAGCAGTCTAGTACTTGGCTAAATGAATGTATTAAAATCAAGGTGAAATCAAGAATTTTCTCAGGAAATATAAATCAATTGATTCTCCAGGGTAGTGTTGTTATTAAGTGCTGTTGAGTCAGTTCAACTCATAGCACCTCTGTATGGGGTTTCTAAGGAGTGGCTGGTGAATTTGAACTGCTGACCCTGTGGTTCAAACTGACCTTGTGGTCCAATGCATTATCCCACAGCACCATTTTGTCATATTCAAATCAATGAGGTAGAATCCAGGAACAAACTTGTAAATATAGAACAAATGGAAAATATCGAAGATTAATCTCGCCAATCAATAACTGCAGTCAAGATGCTTTGATAATTACTGGTGATTGGAAGCCAAAGTTGGAAACAATTTCAGACTGAATAAATTCATAGAATTCTTCAGTTTATTCATTACTGGCTTTGTTGGTTGGTGAGTAAATTTCAGTAACGCTGAAAATTTAATTGGTCTTCCTTGTACACATATATACATTATCCTATCATGAACAGCATTGTATTTCAAGACAGATCATGAGATGTTTTTTGATGAGGAATGTGACATCATTTTTCAGATGGCCAATCTTGGGATAGTAAATTACATGATTATCTCATTCAAAATGGTCAATAACTGTCTATTTCAGCTCACATTAATAATGCTTAGGATATCGACCTTAAAATGTTCCATTTCATTTTTGACGGCTTCCAATTTTCCTAGACTCATACTTTGTACATTCATGTTTCCACTATCAATGGATGTTTGTACCTGTTTTTTATTTCAATTCACATGCCATCAGCAAATGAAGTTCCCAAAAGCTTTGCTCCATCCACATCATTAAAGTAGACTCTACTTTGAGGAGTCAGCCCTTCCTCAGTTGTATTTTGAGTTCCTTCCATTCTGAAGGCACTCATCTTCTGGGAATTCACCGGCCACTCCTCAGAAACCATATACAGGGTCGCTCCGAGTCAGAACCAACTTGAAGGCACTTGAGCAACAAAAGACAAATCAGTATTCCTAAGTGAAATAAGAATTTTTATTTATGTAGAGTGATTCTTAATTTTTTTCAGATGATGTAAATCATAGTAAAAATATACCTGATGATTTGGTAGAATTTTCCAGTAAAAACTATCCGGGGTTAGAGTCTTTGGAGAGACTGCTATTGTTGTTAGGTATTGTCAAGATGGTTCTGACTCATTGTGATCCTATGTAGAACAGATCAGAGCATGCTTGCTTCTGCATCAACCTCACAATCATGACAATGTGTGAACTCATTGTTGCAGCTACTACGTCAAGCTAGTTCCTCAAAGGCCTTTCTTTCTCTGAACCTACATCGCCCATTGGGATATTCTTCTTCAGGGATTCATCCCTCCTAATTGTTGTTGTTAAGTGCCATCAAGTCAGTTCCGACTCATAGCCGCTCTGTGTAGGGTTTCTGAGGAGGCTGGTAAGTTTGAACTGCTGACACTGCAGTTCAAACTGACCTTGTGGTCCAGTGCTTATCCTACAGCACCATATCAGGACTTCATGTCCTTCCTAATAGCATGTCCAGTGTAAAAGAATATGAAGTCGTATCCTCCTTGCTTCTAAGGAACATTCTGACTGCAATTCTTCCAAGACAGATTTTCTTCTTTGCTGGCAGTCAATAGTGTAGTCAATATTCTTTGCCAATGCCAAAATTAAAAAGCATCGATTCTTTGTTGTTTTTCCTTATTCATCATCCAGGTTTTTGATGCGTAAGAAGCTATTGAAAATACTTGGGGAAAAGGCACCTTAGTCCTCAAAGTGACATATTTGCTTTTTAACTCTTTAAAGAGGTCTTTCGCAGTATATTTACCCAGTACATTTCTTTTCTTGATTGGTGCTTCCATGGGCACTGATTATGGATCCACGTAAAATGAAAATCTTGGCCACTTCAATCTTTTCTCCATCATGTTGCTTATTGGTCCAGGATTTATGCTAACTTAAGTTTTCTTTCCTCACTCATCTGCCAGTTTGTCATACTGTGGTGGTTTGCATGTTGCTGTGATTCTGGAAGCTATACCACTGGTGTTTGAAATGCCAGAAGAATCACCCATGGTGGACAGGTTTTGGTGAGGCTTTCAGACTAAGAACAGAGTAGTGATGTTGCTTGTATGTCCGCGAGTTAGTTCCGACTCAGAGCCCTTATATATGGTTTCTGAGGCTATAAATCTTTTTGGGAGCAGAAAGTCCCATCTTTCTCCCACGGAGTCGCTGGTAGATTCAAGCTGCTCACATTTTGGTTTAAACTGATCTTGCAGTCCATAGCGTTATCCCACAGTGCCACATCAGGACTCCATGAATACTGATTTTTACTTTAAATTAAATTTTGGAAAATTGAGAGGTATTAAATATAAGCAAATAGGTAACTTTAACTCAAAATATATATTTTAACATTAGGAATACATTCCTGTAACTTGATATTGGTAAATAATACACTTTACCTTTCTGCTTCCTTACCCTGCTTCATTTTTCTTCAGGGTACTTACAGCTACTCCATATGAGGAAAATTTTTTTTAATTGTGTAAAAATTCCATGATTTTTGGCGGCGCAGGGTGCGTGGAGACCCGTTGCTCCGGCCATGGCTTCCTGGGCGGGGCCAAGCTCTCCGCACTGAACCTGCTGCGCGCGCCATGGCTTGCACTGGCCGCTGCTTTCCTGCTGCTCCTGCTGGTGTGGCCAGCCTGCTCTTAGGCTGCCTGTTTTTCCAGGGCCTGATCCTCTATTGGAAAACCAAGTGTACTGGCCGCAATGCCCAGCCATGTGCTGGGCCTTTGATATCCCCGAGGTACTTTCCACATTTCCATATCACCTCCATGGTGTGGAATGGTTTCCTGCTCTGGTGCCTTATTCAGTCTCTGTTCCTAGGAGCGCCGTTTCCAAACTGGCTTCATGGTTTGCTCAGAATTCTGGGGGCTGCCCAGTGCCGAGGAGGTAAGCTGTCTGCATTCTTAGTAATGGCATTTCTGTGGCTGCGCAACTTGCGAAGACACTTGGAGGGCTTCTATGTCATTGTCTTCTACAATAGCGTAATGCACATCATGCAGTACTGGTTTGGACTTGCTTACTATGTCATCATCGGCCTCACCATGCTGAGCCAAGTGCCACTGGATGGTCAGAATGTCTATGTAATAGGGAAAAATCTTTTGATGCAAGCGTGGTGGTTCCATATCCTTGGGATGATGATGTTCATCTGGTCCTCTGTCCGTCAGCACAAGTACCATGTAATTCTCGGCATCTCAGGAAGAACAAAACAGGAGTGGTCATTCACTGTAACCACTGAATTCCTTTTGGAGATTGGTTTGAGTATGTCTCTTCCCCTAACTACTTATCAGAGCTGATGAGCTACATTTCCTTGGGCGTCACCTTTGGGTTTTACAACATAACTTGGTGGCTGGTGGTAACATACGTCTTCTTCAGCCAGGCCCTGGCCGCTTTCCTCAGCCATAAATTCTACAAAAGCAAGTTTGTCTCCTACCCAAAACATAGGAAAGCTTTCTTGCCATTTTTATTTTAAGATAAGCTAAACCATCGGGAACATAAACAAGGGAACCGATTTCATTCCTAAGGACTCAGAAGCCTAGAGACCAAAGTACAGTTTCTAGAGAACTGTTTGAAAATCTCAGTTCCACTTTTATGCCCCAAAGTTTTCCTTGAATGAACAAAGCAATAATAATACCGTGGTTACGAATCGGGCTGCGAACCGTAAAGTCAGCAGTTCGAAACTACCAGCTGTTACGTGGGAAAAAGATGTGGCTTTCTGCTCCCGTAAAGATTTAAAGCCTCGGAAATCCTGTACAGGGTCGCTATGAGTCGGAACCGACTCCACGCCACATAACAACAACAAGAAGAAAATTAAGCTTCTAAGTGTCTTCAGAGAAGGCATACTTCGAACATACCTGGGATCCTTGTATCTGCTTTCAGAGACGCTTTATACAACAAGCCAACTGAAGAAGAGTAGATAAGACTCCTCCAAGCTGCTTCAAAAGTAAATAAACCTAGCTAACATCCTCAACTATACATACATACAAGGGGGCTTCAAAAAGTTCGTGGGAAAATTCCATTATCTTCTAATTCCGTTTTCCCACAGACTGCTTTGAGGCCCCCTCACACACAGAAGAGATGCACTATTCTGGGGCAGTGATAGTCTACTATTGACAAATGAACTGGACTCTATAATAAGCAATCTTGTAGGTGCTCAATAAATGTTGGTTTAATTTTTATTTTTATTCCATTATTTTTTAATTCAATTTTTCCATAAATTTTAAACCTCCCTTGTATTGATTTTGCTTCATTTTTCTCTCCCCATCTTGTATATAATCTTTCCTTGAGGCAAAGACTTTGGCTGTTTTATAGATTGCTGTATCTTCAGCGCATAAAACAGTCCATGCCATGACCTGCTCAGTAAAGGATGGTTAAATGAATTATACTATATTAATAAACTGGGAAATAAAATCACAGGTAATTTTAATGCATGTTGAAAAGGAATGTGATAAACTTTTACTTTTTCTGATTTTTAAAATTAGTAAGCCAAAGCAATTTAACTGAAATGAACAGCAAAGCATACTTACAGCAACAAAACACAAGTGGCATCCCTATTAAAATCAGGAACAAAGAAAGGATACTTGCCAACACTATTATTATTTAAATTGTTCTGGAAGTTCTACCTAATAATGTAAGTAAGAGTTGAAAATAAGAACTGACAAAATTATCATCACTTCAAGATGATATAAGTGTTGACTGAATATGCCCAAGAGAATATTTAAAAGCATTGGAAGCCACTGCTCTAGTCAGATATGACTCTGACCACGGATCTAGAAAGACCAGGACGTAAGAAAGCACAGAGACTATTGTAATAGCCAGTGTGAAAATGGAGAATAACTCACAACAGGGAGATACTGGAAGAAGTTAATTTGAGAAATATTTTAGCAGTAAAATTCATTGGATGTTAATGACAGATGGACTAGTTAGGGTCAGAGAGTGAAATGTTATCACAGATAATACCCTGATTGGGGTTGTAAATGTTTAGAGATCTGAGGAATGGATTTGAAGACCCACCATTATAGGCTTTTCTTTAATACCTCTGTTTTCAGTCTGAAGCTTTACTGCCATTCTCTTATATGCCTGGGTCCCTAAGTTTGAACTCTCCTTGATTCACTTTCTCCCACGAATAAGCCTCCCACCTCTAGTTGTTGTTAAGTGTTGTTGAGTCAGTTCTGACTAATTGCAACCCTGTATAGGGTTTCCAAGGAGCAGCTGGTGGGTTTGAACTGCTGACCTTGTGATTTGCAGTCCACTGTTGATCCTGTGCCACACCTTTAGTAGGAAGGACTATGTGCCTGGCTGCACAGGATAGGTGTTATGAGTTGGCAGTCTGATGTTTTTATATATTTCCAATAAATATTCCTGTGTTATTCTGTTGTGGCACTATAGGATAAGCACTAGATTGCTAACTCTGAGGTCAGCAGTTAAAACCAGCTGCTCCTTGGAACACTATACAGGCTTGCTATGAGTCAAAAGTCACTGGACAGCACTTGACCGCAACAATCCCCAGCTTTTGTCTCTTCAAACACCTGGGCCTTCACCATGTGGGCCTTCTAGGTCTCTGCTATGGTAGCATTATCTCTGTATTAGCTCTTTCATTTTCCATAGGTCTGAGGTAATGCACACAGCATACAACTTCATCTCGGGTGAGTCTTAACATAGCAAGTTCCTATTAGACAATATTTTTGCTAACATATATCTAGGGGTTGTTGTTGTTAAGTGCCATTAAGTCCATTTAGACCCAAAGCAACCCTGTATAGGGTTTCGTGGAGCAGCTGGTGAGCTTGCATCACCAAGCTTGCAGTTTGAACGGCTTTGCAGTCTGGCATGTTACACTAACCAACAGTGCCACACCAGGACACCTTTGGGTAGGGAGCCCCCATTCTAGGTCTTTGTCTTAATTAAGACAGAGGTTTGCAAATTTTTTGTTCTCAAACCTCTTTATACTCTTAAAAATTACTGACAACTTAAATAAGCTTTAGACCATGTATGCCTATCACTATTTGCTGTGTTAGAAATTAAAACATATATTTATTATTCCAATAAAAATAATAAACCCAATGAACAACTGCCTCCTTTGCCATGAGGCCAGAATTAGATGGTGCCCAGCTACCATTACCGAACATTTTTATAAAAGATTTCATAGAAAAATACTGATCAAGATGGAGAACATGCTGAACAGGGCAGTAGTTTCACGGGTTTCTCCACCCTCCATGGTTCCAGAAAGTCTAGAGAAACATGGGAATTTGAAATTCTGTTCAGCGTGTTCACCGTTTTGATCAGAATTCAGGGATATTCTTTGGTTAAAAGTTTAAAGATTTTAACCAAAATATATC
>NW_006408598.1:733873-735549 GCF_000296735.1 Chrysochloris asiatica
TGCATGCTAAAATGTCAGCATCTTTATTTATTATTGCTCTTGCAACATCAATGCAAACATCAACATGATGAAAAAGGGTAAATAACATCTTTGTATTGTTATAAAAATAGCTTTGACCTCACAGACCTGCCGGAAGGGTCTTACAATTCTGAGGGATCCACAGATTATATTTTGAGAACCACTGATTTAGGGTTTAGATTTAGTCGGTTATGACTGAGACCTAAAATCACAGAGGCTTAAAAAGAACTATGGTTTTTCCTAGTGTTTAAACTCAAACTGTGAGGGTAGTTCTGCTCTATGAAGCCATCAGGGACTAAAACTTCCTGTTTTGTGCCTCTGCCATCTTAAGGATGTTGTGCTTGTCTGCATTATGCAAGATGGCTAGACATTCCAACCATGAAAGGAGGAAGGTGCAAAGGGACACCCATCATTAAGAGCATGACCTGAAAGTTGCTCACGTCACTGTTACTCACATATATTGGTCAGAACTTAGTCACATGCCCATACCTGACTGCTGAGGAGGTTGGAAAATGTAAGAAGTTAAACCATAGACTTGCTGATATTTGACTTTTTGACCCACCGCATCATCAGCTTCTTAGGGATCAACCTTTATAGTCATTACTGCTTAGCAACAAATCAAGGGTTCTCTTATTCTAGACGAAGGGAAGTCTGAGGGAACAGTCAGTAATCCCTGTAAGAGACATCTATTTCATTTCATTTTGAATATACTATGGTATTCGCCACTTCTCACTCCACTATCTTCCTCGAATTATTAGTCAAGCTGGTATTGCTGATCTTACTGTGCAAATGAACATTGTTTTCATCCTGAGGAATAACAGCAGTTTTCCTTCTTTGCCCATCAAGCTGATTCTGACTTTTCACAACCTGGTGTGGTGCTATAGGATAAACAGTCAACCTCAAAGTCAGTGGTTCAAACTTACCAGCCACTCCTTTGTTGGTATGAGTTAGAATCGACTTGGCCACATTTAACAACAACACAGGACTGAGTAGAACTGTCCCATAAGATTACCAAAACTGTAATCTTTGCAGAAGCAGACTGCCATATCTTTCTCCTGTAAAGTGGCTGGTGGGTTCCAATCACCAACTTTAGCAAAAAAGTGCTTAACCACTGTGCCACCAAGGCTCCTCAACAGCAGTTTAGTAAGCACATAATCTGAGAAGGCAGTTGTGAAGACATGCAATAAGCAGTTTCACACATGTAAAATATAAAACAGCTGGCATAGTATTTCAGAAAAGTCACAAAAGGTGGATTATTGATTTTTTGTATTCTATAAGAAAACTTTGACAAATTTTGCTATAAAAAACTAAGATTTTGATATAATAAAACACAGTAAATCAATGATAAGAGGCAAGACTTAGAGAAGAGTTATCAAATATGTTGCTAATAAATGACAATGTCCAAAAGTATTATAAAGATTTATATATCAATAAGAAAATATTAATAAATCTAATATAATGGGCAAAGGATATGGATAGGCCAATGACAGAAGAAATTAAATGGCTAATAAAAAATATTCAAACTCACTAGAAATATGGGAAATTCTAATAAAACAGCAGGGTTGAGTTTTTTCTATTATATTCGTAAAACTTAAAAAAATCAAAGATTGATGCTATTTATTATTGAGAGTGTAGAGGAATGGTATTTCATACTTTTG
>NW_006408598.1:735779-736489 GCF_000296735.1 Chrysochloris asiatica
TGCTCACCCAATTTTACTCATCAATTCCAATTCTGTTGGTCCAAGAAAACTACATAAGCCTGTGCATGTGCAAGGATTGCAATGTTTTCAGTAACAGCTAAAAATTAATAAATAACAATAATATTAATCATAGCCTAAGTGCCTAATAAAAGAGAATGATTATGTCTACACAGCATGTACTGGCAGAGGGAAATCTTCAAAATATATTAAGTGAAAAAATTACTTCATGTAATATTAATGATAGTTGGAAAACAGATATGAAAATTTATCTAGAATGATTGAGATGTAAGAATAATAAATGTTTTAGGGGAGAAAAGAAATAATGAAAGAAGAGTTATGCTTCATCAAGTATGAAAAGATACCATAGCCTACAATGATTAGCACAATTCAATTTGGGCCCAGAAATTTCTAATTGACTAGACTTTTATCATTTATAAGGAGCCACAGTGGCTCAGTGGTAAAGCTCTCAACTACTAACCTAAAGGTCGGCAGTTTGAACTCACCAGCTGCTCTACAGGAGAAAGATGTGGCAGTCTGCTTCCATAAAGATTACAGCTTTGGAAACCTTATGGGGCAGTTCTACTCTTTCCTAAAGCCTTGCTATGCGTCAGAATCAACTGGAAGGCAATCGGTTCTGAGTTGCCATTTGCAGTGTGGTTCATGGGCCAGCAGTATATGTATCTCTTGAGTGCTTCTTACAAATGTGGACT
>NW_006408598.1:739619-751100 GCF_000296735.1 Chrysochloris asiatica
AATATCTATACCTGTGTTTTAGGGATACAGATATTTGTCAGGAATCAATGTTCTGCAGAATTGTGAAGTTGCCCTAAATCATTACAAGACAGTGGCAGATTATAGTGAGTAATATACACAATTTATTTTTAAAAAAACAACAGACTTGCCAAGTAATTAAAAAAATAAATCATTAACAGTTGACATAAATTTATAAGAAAAAATTTAAGCTATTCTTTTTTTAACATCAGTTATAATATTATTCTTTTAATACAAGTGAATTTCTGATTACTTGCTAGTTACTTTTCAAAGGTGTTAAATGATTGTACTTCTATTCTCAGACTATTTTTTTTACATATTCTTATGATATACTTTCCTTATACTGAGAATTTGAATGTAACACCAATAAATATTAACCAGTTTTCCCAATGATAGCATTTAGAATATGAATGACTTGTTAAAAAACTTTCTAAAGAAACAAATATAAGGCACAAACATTGGGTGTCTCTATCACTCTACTTGAGAAAAATTCAACCCTTGTCCATTGTCTATTAAAAATAAGTGCAAGGCTAATACATGTTCCTAGAATCTTTTTCAAAATTGTATGTAACATCTCATCTTGCAATACTATTAAACATAATAGAGTTTATAATTCTTTCAAGAAGTGAATAAGGTCAAGTTCATCTGGTTAATTTCTAGAATCAAAATGACATCAAAACACACATATATGGCACTATTACAATCTGAGAAAAAGGAAAAGAGAAATTACTTCTGAATTTAAGATGCTATAAAAACATAAGGTGATTTCATAATAAAATGAACATCAGTATATATTTATTTCAAACTTCACTCTTTGATATGTGTATTCAAGCTTACTTATTGTTTTATTTTCAAACCATTCATAGAAAGTAATTAAGGAGTAGATATTACTTTCATTTTCTAGTTTCAGTCCCAGGAAATGCCAATGGTAGAGGGTGTCTCCTCTTTTCTTGAGCCTGCTGGGCCAAGATCTTCAGTAGGATTGGGTATATATTAGTATAATACTGATGTGGGTTGCAAAGAATAACTAGGTTTTATACCCTCTTCTCAGAGTCCTGGTACTGCTGTAGGAGAAGCACTAGACCACAAGGTCAGTTTGAACCATGAGGCCAGTAGTTCACACTCACCAGCTGCTCCTCAGAAACCCTATAGAGGGTCTCCATGAGTTGGAACCAACTTGGCAACTCTTAACAACAACAACATACCCTCGTCTCAAAATGAAATAAGCAAAAATCAGCAATTTTTTTTAATTTTTCAAGGAACTTCTATTTCAATTAGAGAACCAGACTTCTGTAAAATTTAAGGATAATAGGCCTAGCAATGTTTTCTCTAAGCTGACTTTCATCTCTTGCAACCTTGTGCATTCTGGCTATTCTCAGACTTGTTTCTATTGACAGTTGCTGACAAATTGGAAAAAACGGAAGGTATCCCAGTGGAAAAAGTGATACTTACCAAAAGACCTGAAAATCTGAATTCTGACAGTGAGATTTTGGATTGGGACATATATCAATACTATAAATTTTTGGCAGAAAGAGGAGATGTTCAGATACAAGTAATATATACTGAAAATCTTGTATTTTTAGAACATGAAAATTAAAAGGGTTTTCATTTTTTCCTAGTCCTGGAGGTGTTAACAATGCCCAGTTTGGGTGGTAAAGGGAAGAGACACTCCTGTCCTACTCCGAAGGTTTTATCCCCTGACACTTGTAGTTCCTGTGGTCTTTGGGAGCATGAGTAGCCATAGTAATGGCTATTTTTTACATTTGATTACTCCTAAAAAATTCATTTAAAAAAATACCCTAGATTTTGATGATAGAAAAAAGCACCACCCAATCCTGATTTAATAGGAAAGAACTTCTCAAGGATCTAGAAATATTTTGTTTTGGGGAATGGGGCTGCATTTGTATAACCTTTGAGAATCAAGAATGAAGCCCCATAGGATTATGTGCCCAAGCATTAGTATACAGACTGGCATTTCGCCACCAAGAAGCCATATGCCCAAATATCCAAGACAGGATACAATCTTTTTTCCTGCAACTTTTAAGATGCCAACTACATCAAATGGAGTCAACCAACTATAATAAAAACAAACAGTAAACATGTTTTCTTTGGTTTATTTAAATTAATAGCACTGCTAAAACTACTTTCAAAAATTATTGTTCCTAGGTAACTCTTGGGAAGTTACATCTAATTGGGAGGAAAGGCGTAGATCAAGATTACTACGTAAGTTAACCTCAATATTCAGCAACCTGGAGTGGGCATGTACTTTGTGGGAAGACTGGCTGGGGTTATAAAAGGGTAGAGAGAGGAAGTTGAAAAAATTCCTAGGGAAAGCCCATGCTTCTGACTTCAGTTAGATCTGCTTCCCAGCTTTTGAGTGAGAACAAAATTACCCAGAGGGAATATTTTTCCTACCTGCCTCCAGGTGCCAAGGGGTAGGGGCTTGGATAGAACAATTTGAGCTGAGAAGTGTTCTTGTTCCAATTGAGTCTACCAAAACACATCCTTGCATGGCACCAGGTGAAAATAATAACCCCACCTACTGGAGTCCTGGTGTGGCGCTGTGGGCTAATGCATCAGACTGCAAAGTTGTTTGAATTGCAACGTCAGTGGTTCAAGCTCACCAGCTGCTCCTTGGAAACCCTATACAGGGTCGCTATGGGTCAGAATCGACTCAATGGGACTTAACAAAAACAACAACTACTGGCCTCAGACTCTCTCCCTGCCCAAAGACCAGTAGCAGTAAGTTCACCTGGGAGACTTCTGCTAAGGAATCTGAGGACCAGCTTCATCCCCATTTGGCTATATCAGAGTACAGTCTGCTTTTGATACATTACTAAGATTATTAGGCATCTTTATAAATTTACAAGACTCCTTCAATCATTTTTGTTTAATTTTATCGTATCCCAGTAAGATTAGAAGATTAACTATTTAAATTGATAATGGAGAAAAAAAGCAAGTAAACTTTGCCTACAAAGGACCCTTCTAAGTAAGGTGCCTGAGAAATAGGATGAGGTCTTATCCACATTCAGACTGTGGTTTCAAGGCCCTAGATCAGCATAGATCTGGAGTAGTAACTTAAATTCTTTTAAAAGGTGATTTTGTAGCCCTAGTCATTTTATAGTCCTGGTGGTGCTATCAACTAACTACAAGGTCAGCAGTTCAAACCTACCAGTAACTCCCTGAGAGAAAGATGAGACTGCCTGTTCCTGCAGTCATTTAGTCTCAGAAACCCTATATGGGGTCACGCTGAGTCAGAATTGACAAGATGACAATGGGCTTTGATTTTGTCATTTTATAGGTGCCACTTGTTCATTGGCTCAAAGTAACATATAACCTATTCATAGTTCAATGTCTAAGCAATGGAAAGAACTACTTTATAAGAGTTTTCCAAAAAAGATTCACTCGTTATCATTTCCATTTCCATTTTTATTTTTTATTTTATGAATTTTTGTTTTGGTATATTAGTTTCTGTTTCATATGCGGTACTGTAAACATGAGGTAAATGTCAAAAACAGTTCATTTTATAAATTGCGATAAAATGTTTATTTAAATAAACATGTGCATCCTGGGTCAATTGTAGGACTCCAAGGTGTTTCTTGTTTTTATTTTTTATAGTGGTAAATGTAAACATAATAAATTATTTTCCTTTTTAGATTTTTTAAAATCCTAATCATAGCATTGTAGGATAAGCACTAGACTGCTAACTGAGGTTCAAATCTACCAGCTGTTTCTCAGAAATTCTACAGCATGTAACAGCAACAACAGAAAATTTATGGAAATAGATAGTGATGAAGGGAGCTTGGTGGCTCTGTAGGATAAGCACTGGACTGCAAGCCTCAAAATTGGCAGTTCAAGCCCACTAACTGCTCTATGGAAGAAAGATAAAGCTTTCTGCCCGCCCCCCAAAATTTACAGCTTCAGAAACTCTATACATGGTCACTATGAGTCAGAACCAACTCCATTGCACTTAACAACAATCATAACAAAGGGTTTAGCTTCTTAAATTGGAAGTTCTGTACACAAAACATTACTTGAATTCTAGATTTTAGCTTACAATGAATTTCTCTGATCGAACTCTTGAGAGACTCAATATGTGTCTCTTATGGAACTCATAACTGAAAAGAATTCCTCATTTTCCATGAGCACAAGATTAGTCAGAATATGAAGACACTCAAACTTCGGCTGTAGAGAGGACACACAATTTTTGTGTAGTATAATAAAACCCTATAAAATTAAGTACTTTGGGTCAGTTCTAGATACTGTGAAGACCAGATGGTCTAGAACCTATGACATGCTACAGCTTTCCTCAAGAGGTTTTATAGTTTTACATCACTACTTTATAGATGAGGTACTGAGACTAGAAAAGTGAAGAAATTTGCTTTAGGTCTCACAACAAGGAAGTAAGATTTTTAAGAAGCAGAATTTGAATTCAGGCCTTCCTAACCTGTGCTCACTTCATTAAACCTTACTTCCTTCATCTGAGCAAAAACAAAAACACCATCAAAAAAAACTTCTACTCTAAAATTTCAGATTCCTAGTTGTTAAAGAAAAAAAATGACATCATGTCTCAAGTTTATTTCAATTCTTTCTAACACTGACTTAGGCCTCGTGCTTCCTATCTAGAGATTCCAAAAAGGTTGGTTTCAATCCAGAACTGACCCAGTGGTCGAGGCATACTCTGGGACTAGCACAGGCTTCCCTTAGTCTAATAAACCTGAATTTGCATGGAGGGCAGCAGTCAAGATCTTACACCACAAGACTGATTGGTTTGTGTATCAGTTAGTTTAGGATACATAACAAACCACTCCAGATTTAGGTGGCTTAAAATAACCACTTATTTAATTCATTATTTTTGCAGGCTAGCAATTTTGGTTAAACTTGACTGAGCAGTTCTTCTGAATTGGGCCAGACTTTGCTAATCTTGGCTGGATTTGTCTATATATATGGGATTAGCTGCAAAATTGGTTAGAGTTAGCTGTCTTTTGTCACAGGCTTCATCTGGAGTGTCTCTCTGTGTAGTTTCACACTTCCAGATGACTGGTTCAAGCTTTTCTATGGCAGTCAAAGGGTTCTAAGAACACAAGAGCAGAAGTCTCTTGAGGTCTAAATTTGGAATTCACACATTTCTGCCACATTCTTTTGGCCAAAGCAAGTCCAAAAGTCCAACCAGGATTCAAAGGTTAGGAAAAGAGACCTTTGCTCGTATGGGTGGAGCTGCAATGTATTGTGGTCATTTTTTGCAGCTTACCATACTTTGATTGCACCAGAACCAACTTGGAGTATCTAAGATATCAATCTTTATGCATCCTATTCTTACTTTTGATGATGTCTTGTTTCCCCAGGTTCTTATTTAATATATTCCATGTTCTGACTTTTCATGGATGTTTGCAGCTGTTTCTTCTTATTTTGAATTGTGTTCTATTAGCAAATGCTCTATCCATGTCATTAAGGTCAATGCTACTTTGAGGAGGCAGCTCTTCCCCAGGTTTGAGTGCCTTCTAAGCTGAGGGATTTATTTTCTGGCACTGTATCAGAAGATGTTCCTCTGCTAGTCATAGAGTTTTCAGTGACTAACCATTTACAAGTGGTACAATTCTCCTTCTTTTCAGTCTACTTAGTCTGTAAGCGCCATTGAAACTTGACTAAGCTGGTATTTAAAATACCAGTGGCATCGCTTCCAGCAACACAGTAACACACAAGTCACTACAGTATGAAAAAGTGACAGACAACTGGTAGTGCTCAGAATAGTGCCTGCTGTATATTACATGCTCAGTAAATACTTTATGAATTAGCAATGGCATCCTAAGCATTGTACGAGGGAAAGTCAAAATGTATTGCTGTAAAAATCATAGAAATCTTTATTTTAAAAATATTAAAATATGAAGCTGTTTTTAATCAACATTTCCTCCATTTAGGGCTTTATACTTCTAAAAGTGGTATTTTCATCTCTCTAACATTCCTGCAAAGGAGCTCTGGTAACGTAGTGGTTACGAATCAGGCTGCTAACCTCAATATCAGCAGTTCGAAACTACCAGCTTTTCCTCAGAAGAAAGATGAGGCTTTCTGCTCCTGTAAAGATTTACAGCCTCAGAAACCTTATGCAGGGTTACTGTGAGTCAGAACTGACTCCACAGTACACTACTACCACCCCCTCCCCAAATAATTCTGTAGAATTATTCAATTTATGCCATATCAAACTGGCAATTTTGCCATCCTTGAGGAACTCCAATTGTGTTCCTTTCCAATATTTTTTTGGTTGGAGGTTGGGCAGAGAGCAAAAAGAATTATAAGGGATAAGATCAGGGCTGTAGGATAGATGAGAGAATTTTTCAATAGAACTGTTATTGAACAGCCCTTGCTACCCTCAAAAAATAAGCAGGTGCATTTTTGCAATGGGGAACGAAATCCTCAGTGTGCCTTTCCTGGTCTTTTTCTTACCAAGACAGCTTTCAATTTTTAAAAAATTCCTTTTTAATAAGTTCCAATGATTGTCCTATGTCCTTTGAGAAAATCTACCAAGATAACCCCGTTAGAATCTTAAAAAACAGTGATCATAACCTTCTGAGCTGACCTTTCTGCCTTGAATTTAATTGCCCTAGAAGGTCCCCTAGAAAGCTACTGTTTTGATTGGGCCATCTTATTTGAAAGCACCCTAATGAGACTTACACAAATGTATTACTAAGAGAATTTGTCTATAGTGATCCACTGATCTCAGACACATGTTTAAACATGTTTTGTTTGGAATAAACCCATACATGCATAACTTGACACCCTGGTAGCAACATTTTTTAACTTACCTCCTGCATGTTGCTCTTCAGTCTGAGACTTACCAATTAAACCTGGATGCTAATGCTTCAGCCCACCAAAGAAAATGCCATCACAAGATTAAAATTCTTTTTAAATATGTGATGCCCCAGTTTATTTAATTTTAATATTTAAAATTAAATATTAAAATATCTAGAAACAACTAACTAACTTGCCTTTCTTCTCCTCAGTGTTGGGCTGAATTAATCTCTCTCTTACAAGTTGTTGCCCCAAGCAACATTCCAACCCCTCACATTGCTAAATTCTTAATTATTTAAAAGTATTGTATATGCATTTCTTGATTACATTAACTTGGATATTCTAAATATAAATTTTAATATGGTTTGAATTTCTAAATATATACAGACTCAGAATGAATTGGATTAGGAAAGTTAGATGTTTGGATGCATAATATTAAAGTGGATAAGTCATAATTAAATTAAACCTGGCAGAGCGATGACATCAACTGTGCTAAGGGCAATTGTTTTGTCTATTCTGTCACCCATGAAAATAAAAGAGTTGACATTATCTTTTCAGAGCCTGCGATAAACAAAGTTCACATCAAAGGTTTTTGAACAATAGATTTTCTTGATGTTTCATTCTCTATAAAATGTTACAAATGAATTAAACTAGGAGTTTTCTTAAAATTTATGAAAACTCTGTTCACTTTTTAAATAAGGAGATATGAGTTCAAACAATAAAAATTCACTTAGTATAATACTTATGACATACTGTATTTCATCCTATCCAAAATTGCAGGACACACCATTACTTTTTATACCACTGGTCTGGTGCTATAGGATAAAGCACAGGACTGCAAGATTGGTTTAAACCACAAGGTCAGTGCTTCAAACTCACAAGCCATTCCCTGGATACCATATACAGAGTTACTATGAGTTGGTGGACATGTTTCAGCTGAGCTTCCAGATGAAGACAGATGAGGAAGAAGGAGAGGTGAACTACTTCTGAATATTTAGTTACTGAAACCTTATGAATAGCAGTGGAACACTGTCAGCACCAGAATATTGAATACTGAAACATGACGAAGAGCACCAAAAGATTGTCAGATATAGTGCTAGAAGATGAGCCACTCAGGCTAGAAGACACACAAAATAAGGCTGGGGAAAAGCTGTGCCCTCAAAGTTAAGCTGACCATGATGATGTGAATGGAGTAAAGGATTCGTGACCTTCATTTGCTGATGGGGCACAACTCAAAATGAAAAGAAACAACTGTAAATGTTAATGGATAATCACAGCATGGAATATATGAAGTATGAATCTAGGAAAATTGGAAATTGTCAAAAATGAAATGGAATGCATAAACATTGATATCCTATGCATCAGCAGAAACGGACTGGTATTGGCCATTTAAATTCTGACAATCACATGTTTTATTATGCCAGGAATGACAAATTGAAGAGGAATGGAATTGCATTCATCGTCAAAAAGAACATATCAGGATCTGTCTTGAAGTATAGTGCTGTATGTGATAGGATAATATCCATAAACCTGCAAGAAAGACCAGTTAATGCCACTATTATTCAAATTTACACACCAACCACTAAATCCAGTGATGATGTTATTGAAGAATTCTACCAACTTCTTCAATCTGATATTTACCAAACATGAAATCAAGATGTAGTGATAATTATTGGTGATTGGAATGCAAAGTTTGGAAACAAAGAGAAAGGGTCAGCCATTCGAAAATATGGTCTTAGTGATAGAAATGATGCTGGAGATCACATGATAGAATTTTGCAAGACCAATGATTTGTTCATTGCAAATACCTTTTTTATACAACATAAAAGATGACTATACACATGAACCTCACCAGATGGAATACATAGAAATCTAATTGACTACATCTGTGGAAAGACATGGTAGAAAAGTTCCACATCATCAGCCAAAACAAGGGCAGGACAGACTGTGGAACAGACCATCAATTGCTCATAGACAAGTTCAGGCTGAAGCTGAAGAAAATTAAAACAAGCCCACAAAAGCCAAAATAAAACTTTTAACATATCCCACCTGAATTAAAAGACCATCTGAAGAATAGATTTGATGCATTTGACACTAACGACTGAAGACCAGAAGAGTTGTGAGATGACATCAAGAACACCATACAGGAAGAAAGCAAAAGATCATTAAGACAAGAAGAAGGAAAAGACCAAAGCGGATGTCAGAAGAGACTCTGAAACTTCCTTTCCAGCACAGATATGCTAAACTAAATGGAAGAAATGAGGAGGTAACAGAGATTAATTGAACATTTCAAACTTCAAGAAGTCAGTTCAAGAAGACAAAGTCAAATACTGTAACAAAATGTGTGAAGACCTGTGGTTAGAAAACCAAAAGGGATAACATGCTCAACATTCCTAAAGCTGAGGGAACCAAAGAAAAATTTCAAGCCTCATCTTTCAATATTAAAGAATTCTATGGGCAAAATATTGAATGGTGCAGAAAACATCAAAAGAGGATAGAAGGAATACAGAGTCAATATACAAAAATAAAGAGGTTGGTATTTGAGAGATGGAATATGATCAAGAGCCAATAATACTGAAGGAAGAAGTCCAAGGTGCTTTGAAGGCATTGGCAAAGAACAGGCACTAGGAATTGATGGAACACAAATTGAAATCTTTCAACAAACTGATGCAGCACTGGAGGCACTCACTCATCTATGCCAACTGACTGGAAGAGATCTGTATTTGTGCCCATTTCAAAGAGAGGTGACCCAATGGAATGTGGAAATCATTGGACAGTATCATTAATATAAAAAATCTTACATGCATGTGAAAGTTGGACAGTAAATAAGGAAGACCATAGAAGAATTGATGCATTTGGGTCATGGTGTTGAAGAAGAATATTAAAAGTACCACGGACTGCCAAAAGAACAAACCAATCTATGTTGGAAGAAGTACAGCCAGAATGCTCCTTGGGAGCTCAGGTGGCCAGACATTATCTCTTATACTTTGGACATGCTATCAGAAGGGACCAGACCCTGGAAAAGGATATCATGTTGGGTAAAATGGAGGATTGGAAACAACAGGAAGATCCTCAATGAGATGGACTGGCACATTGGCAGCCACAGTGGGCTCAAACATAGCAACAATTGTGAGGTTTTCTCAGGACGGGGCGATGTTTTCTTCTGTTGTACACAGAGTTAGTACTGACTCAATGGCATCTAACAACAATAACAAATGAGTTGGAACCACCTCGCCAGCACACAACATTTTAAAAACAATGCAGTATAAAATTTGTAATTTACATATAAATTAATAATTTATAAAATAATAGAAATTATATGATGTCATTGATAGTGAAAAAATGATAGTAAACAGTATCCTAATTAAAATGGGGAAAATACACATCTTAAAATCAATGAACTATTAATGGTATATGATCATATATAATAAATTAATGTATTGATGAGTTACTGTACAGATGAACAGATGTCTGCATGTATGTATGGATAGGTGGATGGATGGATGAGTGAATAGATGAGTGGGTGAATGGATAAATAGGTGGATAGATGAATGGATAGATATTTAATTGTAACTCTTGAAGTGTGTAACTCAAATTGGCTCTTAAGTATATTCATCAACGTAACTTGCATAGTATTTCCACCCAGTGTTTAATAAATGTCTACACAATCAAAGTAATAACATTAAGAACAGATGCATTCAAAGAAAAAGAAAATAGAACTGACGTGCCAAGTAAGCCATGGAAGTGGAGGGGGCTTTGAGGGGAATTTAGAGCCTCATGCCCTTGGGTTTTTATGAGATCATTGCATTGAAAGTTGTTGTTGTCAAGTGCCTGTTGAGTAGGTTCCTACTCAGAGAGACTCAGTATAGGTTTCCAAGGAGTGGCTGGTGAGTTTGAACCACCGACTTTGAAGTTCAAACCGGTCTTATAGTCAAATGCTTACCCTACAGCAACATACCAGAATTCAATATTAGAAGTTTGTATTTGCTTGCATAGAATAAAGTATCTTCTTTTAATAGATGAGGTCTAATTTCCCAATGGTAACTTTTTTCCAATAACTTTTCATTGGCAAATATTTAAGAGCCAAAGTCTAAAAATGTACTTTAAAAATGAATTTATATCATCATAATTATAAAATGATAGAGCTGGAAAAGGACCATAGAGATTGAAATCCAGTCCCCGTCCCGCCCCCTCCCTCACACATTTTTTTTTAACAATGTGAAAATTTATCTTTTTATTCACGTACGCTTACTTTCTTTCCAGAAATACGTACTGAGTGACTTATAAATAGCAGGAGGAGTGTGGTGGCTCCATCGTATAAGCGCTGTGCCTCGTACCACAAGGTCGGCGGTTCAGTGCGATGAGGATGAGATATTCTGCTCCTACAAATATTAAAAAGCCTAGGACATCCATGCTGGGTCAGCCTGAGTCAGCACCGACTCAACAGCACTTAGCAACAAAAATAAGAACAAACAGTTGAGACTGTGTTAAATACAGAGGATTTAACATTGGGGTGACAGAAAAAAAAGCAATTAAATAAATGGATACACGCCAAGACAGGGACAGAAGCTGTTGTTGTTAAGGGCCATCGAGTCAGTTAGTCTTATAACAAAATAATGCTCAGTTATATATTGGATCAATGTTGGTGGTGATTATGTGCCGTGGAGTCGGTTCCAA
>NW_006408598.1:752425-755565 GCF_000296735.1 Chrysochloris asiatica
CCTACATAGAATTGCTTTGAGTCAGAACTGACTCAGAGGCACACAACTGCCACCACCACCAAATATAGCCCTGAAGGCATAATGGGTTACGTGTTGGGCTGCTAACCTCAAGGTGAGCAGTTTAAATCCACCTGCAAGAAAAGGGAGAATTTATGCTCCCATAAAGATTTATAGCCTCAGAAACCCTACATAGGGTCAGTATGAATCTGAATCAACTCAAAGGCAGTAGGTGGTGGGTGAAATTTACCGTGGAACTTTCCATCTCTAATCCCTTGCTCATGTTATTCCCACAGCCTAATATGCCTTATGCACTGGCAAATATTCTCCTTGTTTCATGAGATCTTTATCATTTCAGCCTTCTCTCCTTTATGCATGGAGGCAGAGTGCATAGGCACATAGGTACTAGATTCAGACTGCTTGGGGGATTCCACTACTAACATGTCACTAAAATAGTCACTAAACATCTATTCAATGTCACTAAAATAGGTTCAATATTAATACTTTCCTCATATTGCTAGGAGCCCTGGGGGAGCTGTAGGATAAGTGCTGGACTGCTAACTACAAGGTCAGCAGTTCAAACTCACCAGCTGCTAAGCAGGAGAAAGATGAGGCTTTCTGCTCCAATAAAAACTTATAGCCTTGGAAACCCTATACAAGATTGCTGTAAGCAGGAATCTACTAAAGGATAGTAAGTTTGGAGTTTTTATTTAGTGAAGTTCAACACAGTTTCTGAAAGAGTTAATATAGGCAGAAGGAGATATATGCATACACACATGCTGCAAGGACATTCGGCACTGATAACATTTTGTATTTACTTATATCCACAAGAATGGGCCCTGGAGGCACAGACAGTTAAGCAAATGGGCTGCTAACCTCAACGTCAGCAGTTCAAGCCCACCAGCTGTTCTAAAAGAGAAAAATGAGGCTGTCTCCTCCTGGAAACCTTGGAAACCCTGGGGAGCAGTCTATGTACTATGGGTCAGAATTGAATCCGTGGCAGTAGGTTTTCTTCTTGTTGTTTTTTGGATTTATGTTCACAGACAATCTCACTTGAGTAACAAGATAGTAGTTCTGCTTTTTTTATGCTGGTCTCCTTCAATAAGTATCTTCTGTTCTTATAGTCGTTCTGGGTTGGTCTGTATATATTTTCAAGTGGGAATGTCCCATCTCAGAAGGTTCTGGGTTCCACCTAAGGCCCCATACTCCACAGAAGCTTAACAAGAAAACTATTTTCCTGGACAAGTTCTATTTCCCTTTTTAGCTAATCCAATCATTTATTGCTGAAAATGGGCTTACAAATTTTCTATAACCAGTATTCCCAATATTAATTTTATCACACTTAAATGTCTATTTTACAATAGTAGACAGGAGACACCAATATCCACAAGACAGTCAAGCCCATAACATTTTCTCCCACCCTTACTCATTCAGACTTGATCCCTGTATTACAGCACACTCTTGTTCCAATATTGTGGATAAGTTACTATTTACATCTCTCCCATTTAGCCCATGCATACCTCCCTAAGTCTTCTGCTATATTCATTATTCATCTATCACCATCCCACTTCCTGTGTATTCCCCTCCCTTCCTTATATGTTGCCCTCCGTGTCATCGGAGCTATCATGTATCTACACCCTGTCCTGTGGACTACTCTCCCCTCCTTCCCACTCTTGGTAGCCATCAAAGGATTTTTCTTTTAGTATGGAAATGTTTTCTTAAGCTTTTACAATAATGATCTCATACAATATTGGCTGTTTTGTGACTGAATTCTTTCACTCAGCATAATGTCTTCAAGGTCTATCAATGTTATGAGGTGCTTTACAGATTTGTCGTTATTCTTCAAGGCTGCATAGTGTGCCATTGTGTGATTTAAAAAAATTTGTTTATCCAGTCTTCCATTGATGAGCACTTAGACTGTTTCCATCATTTTTCTATTGTGAATAGTGCTGCAATAAACATTGGTTTGCATATATATTCATGTTCTGGCTCATATTTGTTGTGGATATATACACCAAGCAGAGGAATTGTTGTATCATAAGGTATTTCTATTTCCAAGTTTTGAGGAAATGGCATAACATTTCCAGAGTGATTGAACCATTTTACATTCCCACCAGCAATGTAGTAGTGTCCCAGTCTCTCCACACCCTCACCAACATTTGTTGTTTTCTGTTTTTTTGAACTTTGCTGTTATTGTTCGTGTGAGATGATATCTTGTTGCTGCTTTGATTTGTCTCTCTCTCTAATGACTAACAATTGTAAACATTTCTTCATATGTTCCCATATTTATGCCCATTCCAAAGAGAGGTGATTCAATGGAATGCTGAAATCATCAGACAATATCATTCATTAATATCTCATGCAAGAAAAAATTTGCTAAAGATAATATGAAAATGGCTGCAGCCATATGTTGGCAGAGAACTTTCAGAAGTTCAAGCCACATTCAGACAAGGATGTGGAATGAGGGATATCATTGCTAATGTCAAATGGTTCTAGACGAAAATACCAGAAATATGTTTATCTGTGCTTTATTGACTATGCATAGGCTTTCAATTGTATGAATCATGACAAGCTATGGATAACATTGCAGAGAATGAGTATCCCAGAACACGTAATTGTACTCATGAGGAACCTATACATAGATCGAGAGGCAATTGTTCAAACAAAACAAGGGAACACTAAATGGTTTAAAATTAGGAAACATGTGCATCAGGGTTGTATTCTTCCACCATACTTATTCAAACTGTATGCTGAACAAATAATTTGAGAAGCTGGGTTATATGAAGAAAAATGTGACATCAAGATTGGAGGAAGACTCAATAAAATCCTGTGATATGCAGATGATACAACCATGCTGGCTGAAAGCCAAGAGGACTTAAAATGCTTACTGAGGAAGATCAAAGACCACAGCCTTCAGTATGGCTTGCACCTTAATGTAAACAAAAGTCCTTACCAGTGGATCAATAAACAGCATCCATATAAATGGAGATACAATTGAAGTTGTCAAAGACTTCATTTTGCTCAGATCAACCATCAACACTCATGGAAGCAGCAGTCAAGAAATCAAACGACATATTACATTAGCTAAATCTGCTGCACAAGACCTCTTTAAAGTGTTGAAGAACAAGGATGTCATTTTGAGG
>NW_006408598.1:757530-758440 GCF_000296735.1 Chrysochloris asiatica
GGAGTAGAAAGCCTCATCTTTCTCCCGTGGAGCAGCTGGTAGTTTCGAACCGCTGGCCTTAAGGTTCGCAGCCCGATTCGTAACCACTACGCTACCAGAGCTTCTTATATGCATGTGAAAATTGCACAGTGAATAAGAAGACCGTAGAAGAATTGATGTCATTGAGTTATTGTGTTGGAGGATTATATTAAAAGTACCACAACTTCCAAAAGAACAAACCAATCTGTGTTGGAAGAAGTACAGGCAGAATGCTCCTTGGAAACCAGGATGACCAGACTTCATCTCTTGTACTTCACATATACTATCAGGAGAGGGATCAGTCACTGGAGAAGAATATGATTAGTAAAGTGGAGCATCAGAGAAAAAAAGAAAGACTCCCAATTAGATGGATTGGCACAGTGGCAGCAGCAGTGGGCTCAGGCATAACAACGATTGTGAGGACCCAGCAGTGTTTTGTACTGTTGTGTATAGGGTTGCTATGAGTCGGTACTGACTCAGTGGCACCTAACAATAACCACAATAATTGGAAATAATCATGAACATTTCTTCATATATTTGTTGGGTGCCTGCATGTCTTCCTTAGTAAAGTGTCTTTTCATGTCCTATGCCCATTTTTTAATTGGGTTATTTGTCTTTTTCTTGTAGAGGTGTTGTTGTTGTTGTTAGATGCCATCGAGTTGGTACTGACCCATAGCGACCTTATGCACAGCAGAACGAAACACTGCCCGATCCTGGGCCAACGTCGCTACTGTTGCCAAGCTTCAGTCCATCGATGCTGCCACTTGGCCAATCCATCTCGTTGAAGGTCTTCCTCTTTTTCTCTTACCAAACATGATAGCCTTCTCCAGTATCTGGTCCCTCTTGACAATATGTCCAAAGTATGAGAGACGAAGTTTGGCCATCTTGGCCT
>NW_006408598.1:759851-760583 GCF_000296735.1 Chrysochloris asiatica
GTTTGTTCTTATTTTTTCAGTGATGATCTTTATAGTTCTTGGATTTGCATTTAGGTCTTTAACCCATGTTGAGTCAGTTTTTGTTTATGGTGTCAGATATGGGTCTTGTTTCATTCTTTTGCAAATCGATTTCTAGTTTTGCCAGCACAATTTATTGAATAGACTATCTCTTATCTTTTGACCCTTTGTCAAAGATCAGTTGACTGTATGTGGATAGACTTACTTCTGAGTTCTGAATTCTGTTCCATTGATCTATGTATTTTTCATTGTACTTGTACTGTTCTGACGACTTGGCTGCATGGTAAATTTTGAAATCAGGGAGTGAGAGGCCTCCAACTTCATTCGTCTTCTTAATCAGTGCTTTAGAGGTCTCTATCCTGTCCATATAAAATTCGTGATAATTTTTCCATCTCTTTAAACAATTTTTTTATAATCTGAATTGGGATTGCACTACATCTGTATATTGATTTGGATAGTATTGCCATTCTCACAATGTTAATTCTTCCTATCCATGAGCATGATATATTCTTCCATTTTTTGTAAATCTTCCTTTTTTTTTTTTTTTTTTCCTATAGTAGTCCTAATATGGTGCTATGGGATAATGCACTGGATGCAAGGTCAGTTTGAATCCCAAAGTTGTCAATTCAAAATCATCTGCCACTCCTTGGAAACCCTAAATAATGTCACATAAATAGGAACCAATTCAATGGGTACATCACAACAGTAGTGTTT
>NW_006408598.1:763011-764510 GCF_000296735.1 Chrysochloris asiatica
CACCATGCCTCTCTGATCTATCACCAGCTTTTTTCTTTCTCTTTCCCTTTTTTTCCTTCCCCTCAAGTCCATTCAGCTGTTTTTCCTAGTGAGAACCAGCCCAAAGCTGGCCAGGTCTGATTTGAAAATTTCTTTTTGTTGTTCCTCC
This sequence comes from Chrysochloris asiatica, assembly GCF_000296735.1. Classification (NCBI taxonomy): domain Eukaryota; kingdom Metazoa; phylum Chordata; class Mammalia; order Afrosoricida; family Chrysochloridae; genus Chrysochloris; species Chrysochloris asiatica. The sequence continues at coordinate 763,160 of NW_006408598.1, forward strand.
CCCTTCCATTATGCACCCAGTTGAGGGATTCTGCTCCCTGAGGATTTCCACAGGTCTTACCTCTAATCACAAGGGAGGAAATGAGTAGAAAGTGAAAAAGGGAAATACTAATAATAACCATACCTTTGTTTCTATAAGTCACAGGCAGGCTTCTGCAATGGGAATGCTTTCTTGCCGCTCAGTCTGCTCGCTCTCATTCAAAATGGCTGCATTGGATCACATCTCCTTTCTTGTGTCTGCTCAAATTTTTCTCCTGGTAAGGACTCGATCCACTTATTTATCCCTTTATCTGAAGCTCAGAATTCCGGGCCCATCCTCTGAATCTGTTTCATCTGGTTTTCCATATTTTTGCTGAAGATGATCTACACAGCCTTTCTGCCTAGTCCATAATCCTTTGCAAGACACTTTGGATGTGTCTTCATATTTCATTTCTGGAGTTAATTTTTTTATTATTATCTTTAATCCTGGAGGAGATCTTCTGGAAGGTGAGGATAGGATGTGGGGAATGGAGCAGCAAGGGACAAGGTTGGCCCTTATGCATTCTAGACTGAGCACTTAATTTAATGTTATGGACTAGAAGGAATCAGATGCTTTGCTGGCCTCATCCATTTGATTTAGAAGAAATTGATCTGAAGTTCACCTCTGCTGAAAGATCTTGTGTCAACAGGCAGCCAGTTGGGTCTATCATACTCATACTGCTTTTAAACATATAGGATATTGTATATGCAATCTTTACTACTGAACAACTTGCTTTATAAAATGACTGTTGTTGTTAAGGGCTGTTGAGTCTGTTCCAACTCATAGCAACTCTATATAGGGTTTCTGAGGAGTGATTGGTGAGTTTGAACCACCAACCTTATGGTTAGCAGTCCAATGTTAATCCTACAGTGCCACACCAAGACTCTCAGAAGTATACTTTTCAAAATTGTGGACAGTTTAACTCTACATTTGTGATTCCTCTCGCCATGTAAGCACATGATCACTATACCTACCCAAATGTAACAAACACGCCCTCACATTCTAAACTGGCACACACATACACCAGTCGCTCTAAGGGAGAAAGATGTGGCAATTGGCCTCCGTAAAGATTACAGCCTTGGAAAACCTATGGGGATCCCTATGAATTAGAATCAACTCAATAGCACATAAAACTACAGTATTTTGTTTTACAATTGAAATAGCACTTAAATAAAGTGGGCATTTTATAGATATTTGTTAAATTAATGTTGAGTGAAATTTAAAGTTTGGTTAAAAAATTAATTGTGTTGCATATACTCATGACTGTCAATAATACTGTTCCTTTCCTCCCCAGAAAGCATTATACTATTTCTTAAAGGCAGCAAAGGCAGGC
>NW_006408598.1:765052-767586 GCF_000296735.1 Chrysochloris asiatica
TCTGAGAGTGGTGAATTTTCAGGTACAACAGCAACCTTTATCTGGAGCACATAAAGTAGACTTGAAAGTGTACCTGCCCCATGACTCCTTGGCTGAGTGTACCCCAGTGATGGATTCCTCCATCAGCATGTACCAGGAGATGCAGACTAGTTGTGTATGTGAGAAGACATTTTACATAGATCTCAGCCCAAATAGATGCCTACTTCGTTCAACCCCTGGAATAAGAACCAGTTCCAAGTTGACCAAAAACCATCCTTCTGCCACCTCTGATGAGAGATCCTTGAACAGCAATTGTAAGGCATTCCTCTAGAGAGACAGCTTTCTCCTTCAAAGACCATATACTCCTCAAGTGCTGCCCTTGGCTCCCTATAGTCAATTTGCATAAGTAACTGCAGAGACAAATGCTCTGCTTTCAGAAGTGTCGCATACAAAAAACTGAGATATAAGGAAACATGAGAAAACACAAGTATGCCTTGGAGTAGATACTTTGAATGGAGTAGATACTTTCCTTATTAGATTTTTTAATTGAGGTTAAATTCACATAACAAAATCATTTTTAAATATACAATCCAGTTATATCTAGTTTCCAATTTTTCATCACCCTCAAATTCCTTAGTTTTCAAAACCATCTTTTAATTTTTTTCCTAGATGTATTTAGAGGGGAATGCTGCAGCATCCCAAAATAATGCTACTGCCTTCAAATACTTTTCCATGGCAGCCGATAAGGTATGTAGTCAGTCCATTGTAGTAAACACATAAAGCCTTTGACTTTTATTATATGAATATTGGTGCCACAGAGTTGACTCCAAAGTTTTCTGTAGAGAAAAGTAGAGTGTCGTAGATAATAAAACATGGGATTGGTGTTGGGGGAAAATGGAAAATGGCAGTAACTTGTGCTGCCCTACCAGGAACTAGCAGGAAACCAGGCAGAAGCTTAACGTTTTCCTTCCCTATGCAATGAATGAGGCCACCAAGTTAAAAGAACAGGAAACAAGAGGTGAGAACAGAGGAAGAGAAGTATCAATAAATAACTGCAAGAAGTGCAGATCTAGTGCAAAGACAAACAAAAATTGCCTACTTTTACCAAAGTTCAGAACTCTCCCTGACTCAGTTAGATGGTTTCCAGTAAAGTAGCCAGGGCAAATGGTTGAGAGCATGGCTCTGGAGATAGAAATCCAGATTTGACTGCTAGCCTACAGTCAAGTTGTTTTTCCAACTCATGGTGACCATGTGTATAACCGAATGAAATGTGGCCTGATTCTGCACCCTCTTCACAATCACTGGTCTGTTTGAGTCCACTGTTGCAGAAATTGTGTCAATCCATCTCATGGAGAGTTCTCTTCATTTTTGTTGACCTACTTTAACAAGCATGATTTCCTTTTCTAGAAATTGGTCTTTCCTGATGATGTGTCCAAAGTAATTGAGCTGTAATCTCACTATCCTGGATTTTAAGGAGCATTGTGATTGTATTACTTCTAAGACTGATTTGTTTGTTCTTTTGGCATTCATGGTAAATTCAAAATTCTTCACCAACACTACAGTTCAAAGACATTAATTCTTCTATCTTCCTTTTTTATTATCCAACTTTGTCATGCACATGAAGTGATTCAAAAGAGCAAGGCTTGGGTCAGTCTCACCATAGTCATCAAAATGACATATTTGCTTCTTAAAACTTTTAAAAAGTCTTTTGCAGGAGATTTTTCCAATTCAATATATCATTTGGTTTCTTAACTGCTACTTCCATGGATGTTGATTATTGATCCATATAAAATGAATCATTGGCAACTTCAAATCTTCTTCATTTTTCATGATGTTGTTTATTGGTTTCATTGTGATGATTTTTTTTTCTTCTAATTCAGGTGTAAACAATACTGAAAGTCTACAGTCTTTGACCTATATCAGTAAGTGACTCAAGATGTCTTCATGTCTGACAAGCAAAGTTGTGTCATCTGGCAATTACTTTCCCCACATGTAAAATAAGAATCCACCACTCATCTATCAGTTTTTTACACTGTTACGGCTTGCATGTTGTTGTGATTCTGGAAGCTCTGCCACCAGTATTTAAAATACCATCAGGATTATACATGTGAACAGGTTAAAGTGAAGCTTCCAGATTAGGATTGATTAAAAATCAGGATATGATTATCTACTTTGAAAAAAAAAATTAACTACTTAAAATCTATAAACATTGTCTTATATAGTGCCAGAAAATGAGCTTCTCAGATTGGAAGGCATTCAAATACAACTGGGGAAGAGCTGCCTCCTCAAAATAAAGTTGATTTTAAAGGCATAGATGGACTAAAGTTTTAAAAAACTTCATTTGCTCTTTCCACACGTTTCTCCAGCGCTCCTAGGCTGTTGCAGCTCACTGCCGCTTTCTGCCCCACCCCCACCCCCACCCGGAGCAAATCGCCTTTGCTGTATTGCCAAGATGTCTCTTTCTAACAAGCTTATTCTGGACAAGTTGGATGTGAAAGGAAAGTTACTGGTCATGAGAGTGGACTTTAATGTTCCTATGAAGAACAACCAGATAA
>NW_006408598.1:768361-769277 GCF_000296735.1 Chrysochloris asiatica
TTCCTGGCCATCCTGGGCAGAGCTAAAGTTGCAGACAAGATCCAATTGATTAATAATATGCTGGGCAAAGTCAATGAGATGATTATTGGTGGTGGAATGGCTTTTACCTTCCTTAAAGTGCTCAATAACATGGAGATTGGTACTTCTCTATTTGATGAAGAGGAAGCCAAGATTGTCAAAGACTTAATGTCCAAAGCTGAGAAGAAGTGTGATGATTACCTTACCTACTGACTTTGTCATTGCTGACAAGTTTGATGAGAATACCAAAACTGGTCAAGCCACAGTGGCCTCTGGCATACCTGTTAGCTGGATGGGCTTGGACTGTGGTCCTGAGAACAGCAAGAAGTATGCAGAAGCTGTCACTCAGGCTAACCAGATTGTGTGGAATGGACCTGTGGAGGTGTTTGAATGGGAAGCTTTTGCCTCGTGGATGATGTGGTAAAAGCCACTCCCAGGGGCTGCATCACCATCATAGGTGGTGGAGACACTGCCACTTGCTGTGCCAAATGAAACACTGAGGAGAAAGTCAGCCATGTGAGCACTGGGGGGCGGTGCTAGTCTGGAGCTCCTGGAAGGTCAAGTTCTTCCTGGGGTGGATGCTTTCAGCAACATTTAGTGATTTCCTGCCCTTTGGTTCCTGTACACAGTCCTAAGTCAACTGAGTGCTTTCCCTTTGGCATTGGCTTGTCAAGATTCTGCTACTGGCAAGAGATGAAGCACCAGGAACCCTTAAAACGTATTCACAGCATCTCAGCTCGTTATGGCACTCTGGATTTTCCTACATTCTTCAATTTAAATTTCTAGTGGCTAACTAGTGCTTTCTAGAATGTGTATATTTATATTTTGCATGTTAAAAGCAAGTGAGCTTAGTTCTCTTTAAGTAGCTTACTCTGATTAACTTTGTCATTGTATTATT
>NW_006408598.1:777119-777739 GCF_000296735.1 Chrysochloris asiatica
TTCCAGAATCATAAGAACACACAAGCCACTACAGTATTACAAACTGACACACACGGATGGATCCAATCTATAGGCTGAGCAAATAATCTATGAAACTAAATTATATCAAGAAGAATATGGCATTAGGATTGAAGGAAATCTCATTAAGAACTTAAACACATGATGCAACCTTGCTTGCTAAAAGTGAAGAGGACTTGAAGCCCTTATTGATGATGATTAAAGACTACAGCCTTCAGTAAAGATTACAACTCAATGTAAAGAAAATATAAATTCTCACAACTAGACCAATGAGCAACATTAAGATTGAAGTTATCAAGGATTTCATTTCACTTGGATCCACAATCAATGCACATAGAAGCAGCAGTCAAGAAATCCAACAATGTATTGCATTGGGCAAATCTGCTGCAGAAGACCTCTTTAAATCATTAAAGAACAAAGATGTCACCCTGATGACTTAGCTTGACTCAAGCCATGAGATTTTCAATCACCTCATAGACACATGGAGCTGATTGATGAGTCAGGAAGACAGGAAAAGTAGTGATGCCTCTAAATTTTGGTGCTGGCAAAGAATATTGAATATAACATGTCCTGCCAGAAGAACAAGCAAATCTGACTTGAAG
>NW_006408598.1:779984-780657 GCF_000296735.1 Chrysochloris asiatica
CAGTCAAATCCAACCAGAGGCTCCTCAGGAGGCAGGCCTGGAGATAATGCTTCTGAAAGGTCATAACCTTGAAAACCCTATAGAGTACTTCTACTCTGTACACATGATGTCTCCGTGAGTGTGAACTATATGGCAAGTAATAAAACATCATACTGTATTAATTACACTAAGCTCATATTGCATCATGGGCTCTGGTCTTCTCTCTTATACCTGTGAGCCCATCCTCATCTTCACAAAATTTCCCTACTTCCTCCCCTCACAGAAACCCCCATTCTAAATCCTCCCCATCTTCAGAGCAGATCCCAATCCTCACTCCTTCCACAAAGCTTTCCCTGATCCCAACCACAGGAATCTTTTCCCGCTTCTGAACATGACCCACACTTATTCTCTGTACTGATGTGGCATGATTGATTTCTACCTATCACTTTTCTGCTATTGTCTGAAGGCCATGTCTCCTTAACTAGAGGAGGACAAAGACCCTAGTACATAATAAAACCAAACCAGTTAATGTTGAATCAATTTCAACTCATTGCAACCTCATTTAGTGCAGATTAGAACTGCACTCCATAGAGTTTTCAAGTCTGTGATTGTTTGGAAGCATATTGCCAGGCCTTTGGATGGTTAAATAGCCAGTCTGTTGGCTGACAGTCTAGTGTTTATAATAGGAGTTCAT
>NW_006408598.1:781502-782968 GCF_000296735.1 Chrysochloris asiatica
TCCACTTTACCAAGAATGATGTTTTTTCCAGGGACTGGTCCCTCCTGATAATATGTCCAAAATATGAGAGATGAGGAGTCCTGGTGTGGCGCTGTGGGTTAATGCTCCAGACTGCAAAGCCAATTGAACTGCAAGATCAGTGGATCAAGCTCACCAGCTGCTCCTTGGAAACCCTACACAGGGTCACTATGGGTCAGAATTGACTCAACAACACTTAACAAGAACAACAATGAGAGATGAAGTCTCTCCATCATTGCTTCTAAGGAACATTCTGGCTAAACTTCTTTCGACACAAATTTGTTTGTTCTTCTGACAGTCCATGGTACTTTTAATATTCTTATCCAATGCCATAACTCAAACGGATCAATTCTTCATCAGTCTTCCTTATTCATTGTCTAACTTTCACATGCATATGAGGCTATTGAAGATACCAAGGCTTGGGTCAGGGGCCCCTTAGTTCTCAAACTGACATTTTTGCTCTTGAACACATTCCTACTCATAGTGGCCATATATAGGGCTTCCAGACTGTACCACTTCAAGGTAATAGACAGTTTCATCTTTCTCCCTAGGAGTGGCTGGTGGGTTTAAACTATCGACTTCAGGTTAGCAGTTCAGTGTTTATCCTACAATGCTTCCAGGGCTTTTAGAATGTGTATATATATATGCTTAAGGTATATATACAAAGACAAGGGATTGTACAAACACAAGATTTAGGATATGGATTTCCACATCCACAATCCTGAGGTTTTATTTTTATTTTTTAAAATGTTTTTCTGATTGAGTGCTGCCTCATCTTGTGTTTCAAGAATGGCTATTCCTCTGATCATAAAATGGGGTGGACAATAATATTCAGTTATTCAGTGACCACACTTTCAGAAGATGATAGATACTGTGCTAGATATCAGTTTCTCAAGACGCTTACAGGAGTGCTGCGAGAATGCCAGAAATTACTTGGACTCAAAGTTAAAGGCAAACCTGCGGAAAATGATGTTAAGCTTGGAGCTCTCAAACTGAAACCAAATACTAAAAACCATGATGATGTGAACTCATGAGGAGAGCTTGGATGGAAGATGTCTACCCCCTGACAATGATGATGTTGTCAAGAACTTTGATATTGAAGATGAAGTGGTTGAAGTAGAAAATAGAGATGAAAACCTACTGAAAATTTCTCACAGAGTTAAGGAGTACAAAGTGGAAATTTAAAATCCTTAAGGGAAAAGACTTTTAGTACTAGATGTTGATTAGCTAGTATTTGACCATAAGTCTTGTGTAGAGTCTGGAGTAGAATTAATGCATACATATCTTCATTAATTTCTGACATCTGCATATAAGGATTATGCCATCATTGTTATCTGGTCTGCAACAAATATGAACAGGATTGAAGGTAGAATGAAAGAGCTGGGAGTGAGCACAAACACAAATTACAAGATTACCTTTACGTTTGACAGTGCTGGTGTGATAACAGC
>NW_006408598.1:783539-793550 GCF_000296735.1 Chrysochloris asiatica
CTCCCACAACAACAAATAAAAAAGGATGAAGAGAAATGTATGTTCAACAATGGTATTTTGTAACTTTTGAAACAAGTTGTGTCTTGAGTCTTTTTCTTGTGTTTTTGTCTCACTGACTCTAAGACCAAACCCATCTTGAAACTAATGTTTCTCCTTTTAAAACAAAAAAAAAAGCCATCAGTTTTTTGAAAAACAGACCTAGTATTTAAGTATGTTTAAATTACCCAATAATTTTTATTCATTTGTCATAGACATAAATTCTTGTCTGTGTTTCACTACTTAGATTTCTAAATTCGGAGCTGTATCTGGTATGTGTGACAGTGCTCTTTGAATAAAACTGAAAAACATCAGATAATGTTGTAGTATGATAAATAGAACATATAAGATTAAAGAATAAAATAAGGAGCCAGAGTTAAAAAAAGAAATGGCTATGTAACTTTACTTGGAAAATGGGAATATTTGACCATATGTGGTTTCCTTTCTCCATAGTAACAAGTGGCTGCAACAGGCAGATCGTCTCTGGTTTGCCACAGTCTCTACCACTTTGTAGTATTGTCTGATTTAATGGACTTATTTACATCATCTGCATAGCTGTTGGAGGCAACTGAGTTGGCCACTACTAATCTGAACATTTGTGGGCTTTACACAATAATAAATCATCCATTTTATCTGGTTTACTGTCTTAGAGAGGGGAAGTAGAGTTGATCCATTATTTGCAAATTTCGTCTTTGTAAATTTGCTTATTTGCTAAAATTTATAACCCCAACATTGAAACTTGTGTCATTTTCAAAATTATTCACAGACATATAGACAGTGACTGAAAATTTGACTTACCCAATACACACACATTCCCAGTTGAGGCTGAACAAGTTGATATCAGCCTTCTTGTTTCAGCTCTCTACAGTAAATAAGTGTCCTACTTTTAATCTCTTTAATGCCACATTTTTTGTGCCTTTTCCTGGTGAGTGCACTGTTTAAAGTGGCCCCCAAGCATACTGATGAGGTGCTATCTTATGTCCCTAAGAGCAAGAAGCTAGTGGTGTGCCTTACAGAGAAAATGTATGTGTTAGATGAGCTTTCGTCAGACATGAGCTATACAGCTGTTGACCAGGAGTTCCATATTAATGAATCAACAGTAAAATGTCTTTAAACAGACGCACGTGTAAAACAAGGCAATACTCTGATCCATTGATGAAAATGTTGTGCTTCGAGGCTCAAAGGAACCTAACCCAGTGTTTCTCCCAGGAAAAATGGATCAGTATTTACTAATTCAGTGTTTTCAGTGACTTTATAGAACATAATTACTGCAAATAATGAGAATCAACTTTAATTTTCCATCATTATTCTAACCTTTCTCCATTCTTCCTTTTTCCTTTCCTCATCTTACTTCCCTTCCCTTATCTTCCTTTCTTTTCTATCACCATCCCTTACCTCTTCTTCCCTCCACTCCTTCTATTTCCTTTCACTTTTCTCAACTCCTTGATGAGAACTGCTAGAAGAAAACAAACTCACCAAACCTATAGTGCTGTTTATATTGGTTCTTATCATTTCTAGAGAAGAGTTCTCAAAACTCCTAGGACCACAGCTAAAAATGATCATGAGAGAAGATGGAATAAGAGAGCGGAATGATACCATCTGTTTTAAATACAGATGGACTGTCCTGAAGAACTTTTACAATCGATGGTACTGTGATATTCGTAGGCTAAAATTTGAAGTCTTAATGTTTTTTGAAATGTGTTCTCTCTAGTTGTGTAAAGAAAGCAAAAATTCCCACTACTGGATCAATAAATCCCATCATGATAAATGGAAAAATATTGAAGTTGTCAAAGACTTCCCCTTGCTTGGGTCCACTATCAACCCTCACGGAAGCAGCAGTCAAGAAATCAAATGACATATAATCCACACAAGTGTTCAAAAACAAAGATGTCAGTTTGAGGACTAAAGTGCACATAACCCAAATGATATTTTCAATAGCTTTGTATGCATGTGAAAGCTGTAAAATGAGTAAGGAAGACCATTGAAGAATTGATGCATTTGAGTTATGGTGTTGGAAAAGAATATTAAGAGTTCCATGGACTGCCAGAAGAACAGACAAATCTGTGTTGGAAGAAGTATAGCTAGAGTGCTCCTTAGAAGCCAGCATGGTAAGACTTCGTCTCTCATACTTCAGACATGTTGTCAGAAAGGACCAGTCCCTGGAGAAGGACATTATGCTTGTTAAAGTGGAGGATCAGTGAGAAATAGTAAGACCCTCAATGAGATGGATTGGCACAGTGGCAGCAGCAATGAGTTCAAGCTTACCAACGATTGTGAGATTGGCACAGGACTAGGCAGTGTTTTGTTCTGTTGTGCATGAGACCACTATGACTTGGAACTGACTAGATGGCACCTAACAACTTAACAAAGTTATACATGAGGGCTTTAAAAAGTTCATGGAAAATTGAAGTTAACAAATAATGGAAATTTTTCATGAATTTTTTCAAATCCCTCATATGGTATTCCTTTGTCTCTGTAAAGTATTCCTGATATGTCCACAGTAACTATATTTAGGTGGTAAGAAATCTGGGAAGCTTTTATCAGAACTTACATTCCTGAGGAGTAGCTATATTTACTGTAAAACAAACCCACAGTTGTGCTGTGTGAAATCCAAGTGGTCAAGTGGACAGTGTTTTTGTTATTTTTAAGTGCAGTTGAGTCAGTTCAGACACATGGCACCCCTGTCTTTAATATGGTTTCCGAGGAGCAGCTGATAGGTTTGAACCACTGACTTTGAAGTTCAAACTGACCTTGTGGTCCAGTGTTTATCCTACAGTGCTACACTAGGACTCTGGACAGCCTTTGGTGGTGGTGGTGGTGTGCCATGGAGTTGGTTTTCTGACTCATTTCATAGTGACCCCACATAGGGTTTCTGAAGTTATTATAGGAGCAAAAAGCCTCATCCTTCTCCTGCAGAGGAATGGCTGGTAGTTTCAAACTGCTAGCCTTGATGTTAGAGTTCAAGTCAGAACCACTACACTACCAGAGCTCCTTAGATAGTTTTAGAGGGTGAAAATTATGATGAGAGATTGAAAGAAAAAAATGAGTTTTCTGCCTGAGGTGATCACTTTAAAGGTTCACACTTCATGAATTCTGAATCAGTATACTAAATATCAATATATTTGAACATGTGTTGAAGTACTGTACCTGGAATATTCAAAATATTAATCAGGAAAAAGTGATGTTATTTATTTGACATCTAGTGGAAAACAAAAATTTGGTGATGTCATAAGTATTCTAATTTGAATAAAAGAATATATGCCAATAACTGAAATTCACAGATTGTCTCTAAATGTTATTTGGTCAAACTACAGAAAAACAGGTAATAAGTATCCAAATAGGCTTCCATTTCTGGAACACTCCTACACACCCTTCAATATCAAGTGACTCAAATGTAAACACATCTGTGAAACCTTCCCAGCCAGCTCAGTCTTCTTCACCATCTGTCCTAAATCAGGCAGCTGAGTGTTCCTCTTCTGGGAACCCACAACACTCTCAATCTAGTTATAATACATAATTTTATCACACTGACTTTAAGAGGTCTGAACTACGCCCTTGATATATCTCATAGCTCACTAACCTGTGAACTCTTCAAGGTAGGGATTGTAGCTTATCCATCACTAACTTTCAACTGGTGTGGTGCTATGGGTTAATGTGCTATACTCCAAAGTTGGTTGTTTGACCACAAGGTTAGTGGTTCAAGCTCACCAGTCACTCCTTGGAAACCTTATACAGGGTCGCTATGGATTGGAACCAACCCGACAGCACTAAAAATAACAGCAACACCTCTACCCAATAAACTATCAGAGAATCACACATAAAGCAAGTGCTAAATACAGAAGGAAAAAATGAAGAGAAGATTTGACTTTTACTTCCTCTTCTTTTTTCTAGTCACAGATGTGAAAAGCAAGACTAAAGGGTCTTGCTTTTAGGATCAAGGCAATTTACCAACTGTCTGGTTAATTGCCTTGATCCTAATGTTGTTGTTAAGTGCCGTCGAGTCAGTTCCAACCCATAGCAACCCTGTATAGGGTTTCCGGTGAGTAGCTGGTGAGCTTGAACCACTGACATTGTAGTTCAAATGGCTTTGCAGTCTGGTGCTTTAATCCACAGCGCCACACCAGGACTCCTTGATCCTAATGGGTACATCTAAATTCTTTGTAATGGTTTTGCAGTAATTTTTCTTATAATGAATTCTTCTGGGACTTCACTTGGATCTTTTAAACTGTTCTAGGGCAATGCAATTGGTCTTCATGGACTTGGTCTTCTTTACTTTTATGGAAAAGGAGTTCCTGTGGTAAGCTAAATAATTTCATTACCTTTTCTTCACATTTCCAATAATTTAAAGATAAAATTATTGTCACTTATTAATTTAAAGTACTTAGTCTCATCACCTAGTTTTCCAGATTATCATCATAGAGAATTAAACAACTGAGTGAAATATTTGCCAAATATATGAAAAGCAAACAGACTTGTGATAAAAATAACAACTCTAATGATATAGATTCTAAAAACCCTTGCTATCATCTAACCCCTGAGGATTTTATTTATAGAGAATTTTGTCTTTTTACTTTAACCTCTCTGTCTTTTGAGTGACCTTCCTCAATATCTAACAAAATCTACTGTTCATGTGGGGAAAGACATCATTTGTAGTAAAAATGTGATAGCTGCTTCCTAAGAGAATTTGATATGAGTTGGATAAAATGTATAATTCTTTGATACCATTTTTATTAGCCTAAATCACATCATACACTGCCTCTATTTTTCAAAAAATATCTGGAAAGCAATTGTTACAATGGGTTATATATATGCCTTTGAATAATATGGTGTAATTATCTTACAGAATTATGCTGAAGCGCTTAAATACTTTCAGAAAGCTGCAAATAAAGGATGGCCCAATGCACAGTTTCAGTTAGGTTTCATGTACTACTGTAAGTGCGACAAAGATGGCTGCTTTATTTAGAAGGAGAAATGCATTGTTAAGTCTGCTACTTTGATAACAAAAATGAAATGGCTGGTGTGAGTGGTTTGGATGAACATTCAGGAAGCAATTTGGAAGAGGAACTTGAAGACTGAAGGAAGATAAGTTGGGGGAGAGGGCAGGGAACTATAGTGTCAGAAAACTCACTTTTGGAAATACTAAGTCTGAAGTGCCTGTGTGGTATACAAATGCACATACATACCCAGAAGCAAGGATGACACTCAGAAGTCAAACTTGGAAAGATTTGGGAAGTATTAGCATACAGGTGCTAGTTAAAGATTTAAGGGTAATTGTGCAAGCAGAGAGAAAACTGAGTGTGAGAGAAAGGAGTAGTGGGTCAACATCAGACAACTGGTAAATTTCAGTGCTGTATTCAAAGGAGTCCTGGTGTGGCTCTGTGCGTTAATGCGCCAGACTGCAAAGCCATTTGAACTGCAAGGTCGGCAGTTCAAGCTCACGAGTCACTCCTCAGAAACCTTACACAGGGTTGCTATGGGTTGGAACCAACTCAACAGCACTTAACAACAACAACAAATTGAAAGGATGGACAAAAGAGAAATAGTCACCAAGAAGACTGAAAAGGCATGGTCAGAGGAAGAGGGAATAAAAATGTTCCTAAGGAAACCAAAAGATTGAACTATCAAGTGAGAATAAATAAATGAGCACCCATGTGCAATGTAGTGAGAAGCCTGGTTAAAAAATAAATTAAGAAAGGACTGAGTGTGAAATGGAGACTGTTGATGAGGTCATTGGACTGTTTAGGATGAAAACCATATGGCAGTGGATTGGGTTGCAAATGGAAGATGAGAAAGTAGGTAAGTAAAAAATATTTTTGCAAGAAGTGTGCTTAAAGAGAAAAGAACTAGAATGGTAGCTTACTGCAGACCAAGAACCAAGAGAGAATTCCTTTTAAGATAGTGGGTGAGCTGAGTATGATTTTTCACAGAGAAAAGAAAACCATTCAATGGAAGTGGTGAATGGATAATGGGTGAGATAAGATCACTGATGACAAGAAGTTCTGGAAATATTTGGGTGGCAATAGGATCTGAGGAGTCCTGGTGTGGCACAGTGGGTTAATGCTACAAAGCCGTTTGAACTGCAAGGTTGGCTGTTCAAACTCACCAGCAGATCCTCGGAAACCCTATACAGGGTCGCTATGGGTCGGAACCGACTCAATGGCAGTTAACAACAACAACAATAGGATCTGACATGGCCCAGAAAAAGGAAGGGTCTAGTTAGCCTTGATAGAAGAGGGATTTCTCGCCCTTTTAGACTAGTGGGATAGAGGAAAGCAGAGTGCAGTACCATAGGGTAAGGGGGTGTGGGGAAGAAAGCCAAATGAAGAAAGATAATGCAGAGTTTCTTCAAAGAGCTAGGATGTACAAAGTTTCCTTCTGACAGCCAGGGGAGAGTGGTAGGGGCAGAGGTCTTACGAAGCCATGAAGATATGGTATTATCTCAGAGGGAACTGAAAGAGAAAGTGACCAAAACAAAAACCATGAGATCTGAGCATACCTGAGTATTTCACTAAGTGTTTCCCATCAAAGATGGATCCAGGACAAGTTCAAATTGCATCATCCAGGAGGCCAGATCTGGTCAGGAGGTCAGCAGGCATTTTCCACAGTGGCTCAGTGGGAGGGCTTGTTTGGTACTGGCCGGGGAGTATGAATCTGTCTAAAATGGCTTTGAGCCCTGATAAGTACTGAATCAGCAGTTCAAACCCACCAGTCACTCTCAGAAATCCTATATAGGGTCACTGTAAGTTGGAATTGACACAAAGGCTCACAACAACAAGATGGCTTTGTTCTAATTCATTCTAAGTCCTAGGCCTATCATCAAGATTCTTCAAGCTTCTAGACTGAGCGTAACAATAATACCAAACACAAGCTTTTACACATCTTAGAAGTCCCTGGCTGATGCAAATGGTTCATGTGTTCAGCTGTTACCACTACCAACTTCTCTGAAAGACATCACATTAGAAGATTCTGGACAGAATGGGGGAAAAAAGGTGAAACAAACTTCAAAATCATAAAAGAAGACCAGGATTACTGATCAGATATAGACTAGTGGGACCCCTGAGATTATGGTCCTTAGTTACCCTTTTGGTTTAGAAATGAATTCACACCTGTGACTTCGATTTTCAGCCAAACGATAGACAGGTCTAAAAGAGGAGCAACACTAGAGAGGTATCTACACCTTAGAATAATCAAACATTTGAGATCAAAAGGGCAGCATTTACTCTAGGGTGAAATTCAGAAGGGTTATTGTGAAAGGAGAATGGAAACAGGAAACTTTAGGAAGAAAGTGGGATAAGGGATTATAGGGATTGCAATCAATGACATGAAACAAAATGTAAATGAATTGTTGAGTGGAAAAAGTGGTTTTGTAAACCTTCACTCAATTCACAACAAAAAGTAAAAATAAATAAATAATAATATGCTCAACTCACAAGAGGAGTAATGAGGATGCAAGAGGAAGTATCCTAGATTATGAGAAGCTCTTGAATCTCAAGCCAGTGTTTTCTCTGCCCTACTGCTCCCAAACAAATCTGACCTAAACTGGGCCTCCTAGAGACAGACTTTACCTGCTCCAAACTCCAGTTACCACCGGGAAGAGCTCTCTGGTCCCCTGGCATAGAAAGATGGTTAGGATAGCAACATACCTCATGGCGGAACTTCTGGTCCTCAGAGATTACCACTTGGGCTTCTTTACAAAATGGTAGTTAAATCACATTAGGGGGATATTTTCATAAGGCGGAGCAGTCCTTCTTCCTCAATTTTCTGAATAGGTCAAGAACATAAATTTCCACCTTTTTTACTGATAACTAAACATCACTTTTTTCTACAAGTAGTGGTTCTAGAGCAGTTTGACTTTCTTTTGGCTTTTCTTGTCCTATTTAAAAATAGTAGGCCTCACTATAACTAGAAATCCATAGATTATAAGTAAAATAAACTGAATAAGAGGTGGCCCAATATTATGTTAATTTTCAGCTGGCTCTGGAGTATGGAAGGATTATCAACTTGCCTTCATATACTTCTACTTTGCATCTCAAAGTGGGCAACCCCTTGCCATTTATTATCTGGCCAAGATGTATGCCACAGGAACAGGAGTGCTAAGATCCTGCAGAACTGCTGTGGAGGTAAATAATAGGTTCTTTTACAGTACTTTTTATTTATCCTACAGAGGAGGTGATGATATCTTTAACTTGTTGGTGCCTTTGATTTCATAAATATTACTTCTTCTCCTTCAGTTGACAAATGTGAGTGCTGACATTTGCCAAAGAGGAAAAGCAGAGATGCAACTCAAACTGGGAAAGGGGAGGAAAGAAATGACCCCTTTCTTTCTTGCATTTGGCTTTTCATCAAGTTTAGAGCTAGCCTTCATGTTCGGTTAAGGAGCTCTGCTTCAGCCTTCAAGCAAATCACTTCTAGTGTAGTTGGGAGTTGCTACTTGGGAAATGAAACACGTGACTTAACTTAGAAAATGTAGCCCACTTCTGCCCAAAAACCAGGGCCCTTATGTTTTCGATGATTTTGAGGACAATTGAGAAAGTGGATTCTTTCGACTAAGCCAGTGATGTACTTTTCCAAAGAGGTAATTTTAGGACCTTAATGCCTTTCATTGATTTATTAAACATTTCCGCTGCATCAATATAAATACCTCCATGTTGCAATCTGGTCCCTCTGAAACTCATTTTAAAAGCTGCCAGCTAATAATCTATCTTTAGATTTGCCTCTTTGCCAACTTCCTAATGAATTATTTATGGCTAACCTCTTTTGGTTACATAAGGGCTATTTAGCTCAGTCGGATGTTTATCCCCACAGTTCTCTTACACACCTTTCTTGCTGTTATGTCAACTGTACCCTCAGGCACTATCTTCCCTTCCTTCTCGCCTTTCCACGTGGCCTTATAACTCACCCTTGCAGAGCAACAATGCCCAGAATGTCCCTTTAAAGAAAATTAGAAGTCAGTCATTCCTGTCCTGCCAAATCGTCCCCAAGTCAAGAAAGTTTATTACACAACTTTAAAATAAGCCTGAGGACGTTTCAACTCAAGACAAAAAATATACACTTGTAATCTTTGCACCTATAAGGGTATTAGCTCTCCCTCGTAAATAATCTGCAAAACTCATTCTTCAGACCTGAAAACCTTGCCTGATCAACTAACAGAAGCTGAAGACTGGCTTCATTTATCATCTGCCTGGAATGAAATATGTTATCTAACTATTCTGTTTGATTTCTCTCCCCATATACAGCTTTATAAAGGTGTCTGTGAACTAGGCCACTGGACTGAGAACTTCCTGACAGCATATCTTGCCTATAAGGATGGTGATATAGATTCTTCTCTTGTTCAATATGCACTACTTGCAGAAATGGGGTATGAAACAGCTCAAAGCAATTCAGCATTCATTTTGGAATCTAGTAAGATAAGTTAAAAATTCTCTGCAATTCCCCAATCATACATATACAAACATGACTTTACTATATGGAAATTTAAAGCTTTACTAATAGAATGGTTCCTTTTTCAGAGAAGGCTAAAATTGTTGAGAAAGAGAAGATGTATCCAATGGCACTTCTGCTGTGGAATCGAGCTGCCATTCAAGGTATTGAACTTAGATAAGAATAAGTGTACATTTGGCTCCTTTCCACTGTTCTTCTATCTGACTTCAGCTGCATTCTTGGGCTCACAGTCAGAATGGTTCAGAATACCAAGTAGATGGCATTTCAAACTGTATTGATGGTCACTGTTGGGTTAGCCTAGAGGTCATGTTTAATAATTCATTTCTGTGGTTCATTCGCTATGACACCAGAATGGCTGCTTAAAACATTACAAATTTATTCAAGTAACCAGTGTTCTGAGTGTTCTGAGGTCTTTACTGAACTAATCAGAGATATGACCTATATCTCAGTGAGTTTATATGTGAAATCATTTCTGTATCTGAAACTCATTTGATTTCTCTCTTGAAATATCACATTGATGATTACCACAATTTT
>NW_006408598.1:796255-797416 GCF_000296735.1 Chrysochloris asiatica
TCAGTTCTGTCTCATAGCAAGCCTCTATAGGGTTTCCCAGGTTGTAAATCTTTATGGGAGCAGAAAGCCTCATTTTTCTCTCATCGTGGAATGCCTGGTAGTTTTGAACTTCTGAGTTTGGGGTAACCACTATACTACCAGAGGTCCTTGGTGGATATGGGAAAGGGCTTCAATACACTTGTGGAAAATAGAATTAAAAGTTAATGTATTTTTTTCCATGAAATTTTGGAAGCCCTATCACATTTCATATATTCAGGGAAAAACAAACTTTGAAGTTTCATTCTGGTTACTTTTCTGTTCTCTTCTGACAGGATTCCTGTTAAATCCTGGCTAGTTCATTTTGATAAATCATTCTCAGTCACAGATACACATGTATTTTCCCCTATGGATGGTCCCTTCATAAAAAAAAAAAAAAAAAAAAATGTTGCTAAAATCTAGACCTAAATATGGGAATTTTTGATTTAGCTAATGAGGAGTTTATTATTTCCTTTTATTTGACAATTAGAAAAAGAATATCCCAGTACCCAGGAACAAAATTTATTAAGCTTGTTATTTCATAGTTAAATTAACAAGGAGAAAACACCTTTTCTAATTCTTAAAATGAATGTAAGGACTAATAGTTAAAAACTCAAAAAACTCTGGTAGCATAGTTTACAAGTCAGGCTGATAACCTCAAGGTCAGCAGTTCAAAACCACCAGCTGTTCCTCAGGAGAAAGATGAGGCTTTCTGCGCCTATATTTACAGACTTGGAAACCCTATGCAGGATTACTATGAGTCAGAACCCGCTCCACAACCACCACCACCACCAGTTAAAAGCCCAAAGCACGTCCCAATGATGGTTAATAAAGGCAGAGATTAGCAACTTTCCCAGCAACAAAGGAGCTCTGCTAGCATAGTGGTTATTAGTTGGTCTGCTAACCTTAAGGTCAGCAGTTAGAAACCACTTGGCACTAAATTACCTAGCAATTAAGCATTTCTTCATCAAGGCACTTCACAGTTTTCTTTATTGCTTAATCCGTGTGCAAAGCAGCGGGAAAGATGAATATAATGTCATCACCAGGGTTTCTCTGAGAATCAAACAAACATTTTTGTATATGGAGTCATGTTTTATAAACTCTCCACTAGAGAAAGAAGTGAGGCCTAAACCAAGTCTTGGTCAA
>NW_006408598.1:797516-805261 GCF_000296735.1 Chrysochloris asiatica
CATTATTGGCATTTGGATCTGTGAGGAAAGCTCCTACAGTAAGAGTAGTAATTGTGCTTCTAATTAGATCTCTTAAAAGCACCTCATGCTAAGGTGGAATCGTCGCTTTTCAGAGGAAATGAAAAGGATATAAAAAATTATCCTCTCTGTCTCTTATATGAAGCAGAGGAAAAAGTCACTGTGATGCTTTCTCAGCTTTGACTAATCTACCAATGTAGCAGCAAGTCATCATTGTGATTTTAGGGAGAAATTCCCCTAAAAAGGAAAAGTCTATGTTTTCCAAACTGCTTGAACTTGGAAACAGCACAGCCAATTTCTCAGTCACGGCAAATCAGCTCAGTTGCAACAAATATAGTTTTATTCCAAGCCTGGAAATTTTGTAGAAATTGCACCAAAGAAAAGGGACATTGAAAAGGAGATGAGAATATTAAACAGGATTCCCCAATATAAAGTCAGGCCACTAAAAATAATTGTGTGTCACAAGGGAGGTCAGGCATGAATGTCCCTGAAGACATGGCTGCTGAGTGGCTCACCTGGGCTTAGGAAATGTAATAATGAAAATTTTAAATGAGTCACTGCTCATGCTTCTTTTAGCAGTTGCTGCATGTGAGGAGGGTGCTGACCCATCAAGACACAGTCAGCACCCTGTAACAGTAAGATTCAAGTGAAAATGCCTCCTACTGTCAAGTTATCCCCCCTGGGAGCCTGTCAGAATTGTCACATGCCCCCACTCACCCTCTCATTAGGGTGGAACTGAATCCTCCGCAGAATGAGCTTCTTCACCGACTTCCTCTCCCTGAGACTTCAGGGCTCCTGCTTACTGCTTGCAAAGCTCAAAACCTCACCGGAGTTTCCTACCTCTGTGTGTGGCATGCCCTAGAAGAAAATTTAGGATCAAGTTAGAATTCTGTGAGCCACCAGCCCATCTAGGTCCATTTCCTGGACATCTAAAGGCCTTTCCCCCAGCTACCTTTACATTTTGAAACAGATGGGAAACAAACCCAGATAATTAATGTTTTTGGCAGCCTATGAATTTTATGATTTTAGCTCTGTTTGGAGTGAGTTAAAGATGGTTCTTTGTAGTATATCTCTTAGCGGTCTCTACATTACAATGGGTGGTTCTAGATGATAAAAGAACTTCAGTACCAAAAGGAAAAAAATTCCAAAAGAATTCCAGGCAGTAGGCCAAGTGGAGGAAAAAATTGAAGATTTTATAGTGCTTAGTAATACTCCTGGTGGTGCTGTGGGGTAATGCACTGTACTGCAAAGTCAGTTTGAACTGCATGGTTGGCAGTTCAAGCTCACCAGTTGCTTCTAGAAAACCCTATACAGGGTTGCTGTGGGTCAGAACTGACTCGATGGCACACAACAACAATGATATATCTCCAATCATTCCACAGGGGTACTTCCTCTTCTTCCAAGTAAGCCTACATCATGCTAGAAGGGTTGGCTACAACTAAGATAGAGATCCTAGATGACAACTATTTTCAGTCAGCATTCTCTTATTGGAATGGAAACATGGGCCACAAGGAGGTTCTTAGGAGTCATACCTAAATGGCCTTTAAAAGCCTGAAGTATCATATCTTAAAAAGTCACATTGCTTCTTAATACATCTATGTCTGTTTAAAAGTAAAATGTGATATTACTTAACATCTGAGAAAACATTTCCTGCCATGCATTCCAAGCTATTCATTCCATAAATATTTATCTCGTACCATTCTAGGTTCTGGTACTGTATCCATAATTAAGACTCTTCAAGTTCTTGCCCTTATGGGAGAGAGAGAGAAAATAAACAATAAACAAGATATGTTCTGTGAAGGAAACAAAACATGGAAATGAGATGGATCATTATAAGGGTGGAAGGGGAAGGAATGCTTTAGAAAAGATAGGCAGGAAAGGCCTCTGTGAGGGAAGTGACATTTGCGCTGAGACCTAAGTGATGAAAAATCAGTCACATGAAGAGTCAGAGGAATTCTGAGCATCTCAGGGAAAGGAACTTGAGGAATCTTAATGCAGAGATACTGAAGCAGGAAAAAGCTTGATATGTTGAGGAAATATTAAGATAGCTAGAACACAGTGAGGTTAGTGTGATGAGGCTAGTCTGAGAAGCAGAAGACATGTTAGACATGACTTATAAATCAGGATGTTGTTGTTACTGAGTGCCAGGTTTCCAAGGAGCAACTGGTGGGTTTGAACACCAACCTTGCAGTTAGCAGTCCATTACTTATCCTTCAGCACCATACCAGGACAGGAATCTGGATATCATTCCAAGCACAATGTGCAGCCAGTGAGAAATTTTATACAGAAGAATGGCATGGTTTGATTTCATATTTTAAAAATAAATTATCTCCTTGGCAGTTGTGTGGAGAATGGTTTGAAACGTGGATACAAAAGAATAGCTTGGAGATGACTGTAGTATTCTTGGCTTTGACTAGAATGGTGGTAGAGATGGCAAGAAATGAGTATATTTTGTAGGTAGAACCAACAGGATTTGCTGATGGATTGGGTGATGCAGATGAGAGAAAAAGAAAAATTAGCAACAATTCCCCTAGCCCGAACAACGCTAATACTGAAATAGAGAGGGAAACTAATGCCTTTGTTTGGTTTTATTTTAGGAGGTGGTAGTGTATTAAGAGATCTCTCTCAGACATGTTAAGTTTGAGATTCAAATAGAGAAGTCAGGAAGGTAATTATAAGAGTCTGGGACTCAGGAATAAATACAATAGTAGATGTAAATTCATGAAGAGTTAATATAAAGCTGGTCATGGCAGTAGAAGAGACAACTTAGAAAAAGAGTTAAGATAGAGGAGAAAAGTGTACCAGAGAATGGAAGGGGAGAAGAAAGATGAGAAAAGAAGAGAAAGAAGAGAAGAAAACAAGAGTGTAGGTACAAGCTCTTGATATTCCAACATTTAGAAGTTGGATGGATCCAGCTGATATGAAGTGAGGGGAGAGGCACAAGAACACCCGAATTTGCAAATAGCACCCCTTTGACCTAGTCTTGATGGCTTGGTAATCAGAACTCTACTACAGGAAGATAACAAAAAACAATTTTTGATAAAGAAAACAAGGATAAATTGCTACAATTTGATGAACTTGACCTATATTCATGGAGGTAGTAACTCTAAATACCAACAGAGAGGGAAGGAGTCTTCACATCAAGTACCAATGCTATCCACTCTACACAGGGTACAGAGGAATGGGCAACTTAGACATTGGCTACCTAAAATGAGGAGGCAATAAAGGCATGAAGTGACTGGCTTATAAGGTTTCAAGAGGGAGTTTAATTTAAGAGTGTGTGGGGAAAGAAAGAATTCCCACTGAATAGTTGTCATCTTATCTAGACGTTGTTGTTGTTAAGTACCGTGGAGTCGATTGCGACTTATAGTGACCCTGTGCAGGGTTTCGGAGACTGTTAATCTTTACAGGAGCAGAACGCCTCATCTTTCTCCCACGGAACTGCTGGTAGTTTCAAACTGCTGACCTTGAGGTTGGCAGCCCGACTTGTAACCATTGAGCTACCAGAGCTCCTTCTTGTCTAAATGAGTCTGGTTAAAAGAGATGGGGATAATATTCTTGTGATACAATAGTGAGTAATTGTTATCATGACTAATTGTGACTGTACAATTGTAAAGGTAGAAGTTTTGTAACAAAAATGGGGGAGCAGTTAATCTTACAGTCCAGAAAAAAGGATCCTAGGACCATCAAGGGAGAAGAGCACAAGCTGAATGTGGGACCTTATCCACAGAAGCAGCAACACAGGAGATGGAGGCAGAGATGGGGGCATGGAGAGGGGATGTAGCTGAGGACTCTAGATTCATGGCAAGACAGGGACTAAGAGATGGTGGCCATGAGACAGACTTGCAGAATGTACCCTTTGGTGGTATAAATTATTATATATGCCTGAGTGTTTTGTTTTTTTAAAGAGCTAAAGTGAATAGAGAGAAATACTGTTACCTGATGGTACGTGGAGGGGAATGTAATCATTGTGATGAAACATGTTGCATGATTTGTTTGTGTGAATGTAAACTGATGATCTGCCCTGTACAACTTTCACTCAATTCACAATAAAAATGTAAAGAGGGGGAAAAAAAAAAAAGATCCCAGCTTTGAACAACAACAAAAGTGAATAAGATGAATAAGACAAGTTTTAGAAGGTGAAAAAAACAAAAAAGTTGGATAGAGAAGGAGTTCAATAAGCTTGAAATCGAAAGGCCTATGCTATAGGAAGCAAAACAAGAGAATGAAGTGCCACTTAATGCCATGAGAAAAAGTGTCCAGACAGGAGAGCTAGGTCCCATGACTACAGCGCTGCTTTGAGGCCCAGTAAGATGAGGAAAGAGAAGTTGCCAATGGATTTCGCAGCATGAAGGTCTTTGACCACCTTGAAAATAGCAGTTTCATTGTGGAGGCGTAGAAACAAGATTGGAGTGTGTTGAAGATTATGTGGAAGGTGAAGCTATAGAGACAGTGAATGTTGAAAACTCTTTTAAAGCAGTTTTTCAGCGAAGAGAACCAGAGAAATGGGCAGTTATTAGATCCCAAAACTCGTCAGGGTCAAGAGAAAATTTGTTGTTTTTCATGGAAGACACGGAACATGTCAAAATGATTGATAAGATTTGTCCAGGAAAGAAGGAGAAACTGATGATGCAGGAGAAGAAAGCAGTAGGAATGAAGTCTGAAAGAAGTGGGTGTGGGATCCAGTTTTCTGAGAATTTATCTGCCTTCAAGAACCTAATTTAAAAGGTAAAGTTATTTTTGGGAGTATTTGTACTGTATCATGAGTGGTATCCTACAATGAAGATAGCAGGTACTGAGTGTTATATTTTGAATTTCATAAAATATATCAAATACACATTCTGAGATTCTGAATGTTGACAGACAAGAGATGGATAGATACATAGATTAATAGATTGATAGATTGTTATTGCTGTTGCTAGTGCTGTCAAGACAGTTTTGACTCATAGCAACCCTATATAGAGCTCCCAAGCCTTTAAATTTTTGTGGGAGCAGAAAGCATAATCTTTCTCCAGCAGAGCAGCTGGCAAGCTCAAAGCATGGACGTTGTGGTTCATAGTCAAGAGCTTAACGTATGAAGCCATGCTACTCATAGATAGATAGATAGATAGATAGATAGATAGATAGATAGATAGATAGATAGATAGATATAAAACTATATTGTAAAGGACTGAAAAGATCATTAGTTTAAATTACTAGGTACTATATCTCATGGTTTTATATCTATCTGTCTGTCTATCTGTCAATCTATCTATCTATCTATCTATCTATCTATCTATCTACAAATCGGGCTGCGAACTGCAAGGCCAGCAGTTCAAACTACCAGCTGTTACGTGGGAGAAAGATGAGGCGTTCTGCTCCTGTAAAGATTTACAGCCTTGGAAACCCTGTACAGGGTCATGTACAGGGTTGCTATGAGTCGGAACCGATTCCACGGCACATAACTACCACCACCACCATACAAGAATCATTTGAGTTATGATTCTTCTTTCTAATATTTCTATCAGGCAATGCAATCGCAAGAGTAAAAATTGGCGATTACCATTATTATGGCTACGGAACCAAGAAAGACTATCAGGAAGCAGCCACATTTTACAGAATTGCAGCTGACGAATACCACAGCGCACAAGCCATGTTCAACCTGGCATATATGTATGAACATGGTTTAGGTATCGAAAAGGTAACTAAATTGCTCATTATACAAACCTATTAATGACAACTGTGTGGAAAGTGAAAATTTGTAGATGCTCTGGGTTTCATTGTAATATAAAAGAAAGAAATGACTTAGCATTTGCTGAATCCCTCCCAAGTGCTAGCACATATTATTTAACCCAATGCTTAACTATTTATTCTACTATCAACTCGATGAGGTAGATATTATTATCCCTATTTATGCCCAATGGCATAACTAATAAGTAGAAGTCTAGCCTAAACTGATTTCATAAGTTCATGCTTTTTCCACTAACACTAGTGGGCCTTGCTCCATCTCAAAGCTTTTTCATTAAAAATTCCACTGACTCTGCTCTCAAGTTTTCAGTTAAAAAGGAGAAAGTAGAACGAGGCCAGATGTTGATATGGAAGTGGCATTAATCCAGAAACATCTTTTGTTGTACCACTGTGTACATGACTCTAGAAATTTCTAGAAAATGGATCTCAATTCTCCAAAAACGATATGGGCTTTGATGAAGATGAAAAACCAAATGAAACCCACTGCTGTCAGGTTGATTTTGACTCATAACAGTCCCTTGGGACAAAGTAGAACAGCTCTATACAGTTTCCAAGACTGTACATCTTTACAGAAGTAGACTGTCTCATGTTTCTCCCATAGAGAAATTGATGGATTCGAATCACCAAACTTTCAGTTAGTAATCCAATGTAGTCCATCACAGCTCCTTGATGAAGATGAAGTTACATTAATTTAAGGAAGACAACTGACTATACAAGCTGGTATTAGGTAAATTTCTTAGTGAATGTAACTAAAGCAGAAGATAGCATTGTAGCCTGACATAGTAAGAAAGGTGTGGTAAATATCAATGATAATAATAGCTGGCGTTCGGTTCAAAAGACTAACAAGTCATTTAAATCGCACAGCCACCCAATGATGTTTAAGTCCTATAATTGTCCTCATGTCTATCAGGAAACCACAGTGCACAGAGGTTAAGCTACTTGGCAGAGATTGAAGAATTTATCATTGCTGGAGCCAGAAGTTGAAGACATGTCTAACCCATAGTTACGTGACAAAGAGTAGGCACTGCACTGAGTCATTCTTATTGATCCAAAACTTATTTCTCTTCCGTGTTTATGTGTGTCTTCCTGCTTGCATTAAAGAGCCAAATTATGTGGGGAGTGTCAGCATTAAAAAGCTTCCTTCAAATTCTGGTAAGAATTAAGAATTATTGCTAGGGTATTTTGTACATTAGAGCTGCTAATGGTGAGCACTGCAGCCAAGGGCTTTTTATTCAATAACAGAGGTAGAGATTCGTGCCGTCTTCTTCTGCTGCCTGCATTTCATCAGCTCTGGCACCTTAAGTGATGGAAAGAATGTCAGTCCAAACCCTGTCCATTTTCCCTATTCTTAGCAGATGTGAACTTTCTGTTTGGAAAATTTGGGGAGGCATGGGCTTGAGTGAATAGCTAAATTGGATGTTTTTTTTTAATGTCTTCTAACCATACCATCCCCAACCATTAGCCACATCTGTAAAAGAACTAATGGCACTTGCATGGCCCCAGCTTTGAGGATAAAACAAATACTGCATTTGTGAAAGGGTTTGCTTAGATCAGAGAATTTGTTGTTGTTGTTGTTTGGTGCCATCAAG
This sequence comes from Chrysochloris asiatica, assembly GCF_000296735.1. Taxonomy (NCBI): domain Eukaryota; kingdom Metazoa; phylum Chordata; class Mammalia; order Afrosoricida; family Chrysochloridae; genus Chrysochloris; species Chrysochloris asiatica. The sequence continues at coordinate 804,851 of NW_006408598.1, forward strand.
TCAATACCAACTCATAGCGACCCTACGCACAACAGAAGAAAACACTGCCCGATCCTGGGCCAACCTCACAATCATTATTATGCCTGAGCCCATTACTGCTGCCACTGTGCCAGTCCATCTCATGAGGGTCTTCCTTTTATTCACTGACCCTCCACTTTACCAAACATGATATCCTTCTCCAGTGACTGGTCCCTCCTGACAATATGTCTGAAGTATAAGAGGCAAGGTCTGGCCATCCTGGTTTCCAGAGAACATTCTGGCTGTATTTCTTACAACACAGATTGGTTTGTTCTTTTGACCGTCCATGATGCTTTTAATACTCACCTCCAACACCGTATTTCAAATGCATCAATTCTTCTACGGTCTTCCTTATTCACTGTCCAAGTTTCACTTGCATATGAGGTTATTGAA
>NW_006408598.1:809746-813531 GCF_000296735.1 Chrysochloris asiatica
TAGGTTGATATAAGTGAGTTATCCTAATCATTTCACTGAGAAACATCTCAGTCCCCAATTTCCGATTTCAAATGAAACCCAATGAGCTCTTTGACTTAATTTTTGGACCAGGATTGACATCATTCTTCTGTTATTGATGGTGTTGGGTGTCTTTGGAGTTGATTTCAACTCAAAGTGCCCCCCTAAAGGAGAGTGACCGGGAAAGGAATTGGGAGGGGAACTGAACTAGTTTAAAAACATGAATATTCATCCCCCCTGTTCTTATGAAACTCTTTTCCAATGTCTACTTGATCCTGAAGTACATCAGAAATTTAAACATGAACAAAAATCCCTTCTTGGTTAATCCTACCTGGGTACTGAGCTGACCTTGGAGAGAACTGAGCTGAGCTGTCAGGTGTCCGAGTAGCTGATTACCACAAGGCAAAATAAAAGTTATCGTCAAGCCTTTAACCACTTATTGCAAGATTAAATAACCCAGAGAAGATGCCAACTCCCCCCACCACCGCCACCACCTTCCATATTTCCCAGGAATGCCACCCAAGTGAGGATCAGGTTGATCAGCACAGACTTGGAAAAGCATCCCACTGCTGAGGGAGTTGGAAACAAAAGGCTCCTACAATTATATGGACCCAGGAGTTGGGGACTGAGGTGTAAGGGAGAGTAGAGTTGTTGTTTTTAAGTGCTGCCGAGTTGTTTCCAACTCATAGTGACCCTGTTTCCAAGGAATAGCTGATAAGTTTAAACCACTGATCTTATGGCTCAAACCAACCTTGAGGTGGAGGGCTTATCCTACAGTGCCACTCCAGAAACATGAGTAAAGAGTCAGAATGGGAAAAAGTGTCTTCGAAGTACCTCTCTTCTTCTAATAAGGAGGCTTGCAAAGGTGTCTGAGAAGCCCTCCAATAAAGAGGCCTCTGGGTTGTGGTGCCAGGTACAGGAATACAGATGTACAAAAGAGCAGATAAAAGGAAGCTGAATCCTTGACTGCAACTCCTTTCAGAGACTGCAGTACACTGGCTGTGCACCAAGCGTAGTATGGGGAGGAGGCAGCTTTCCCCAAGACTGGCCATATAAAGTCTTTATAATTTACCTATGGACAGTTTTAGGAGCCCTGGTTTGGTGCTGCAGGATAATGCGATTGACCACAAGGTTGTCTGAACCACAAGGTTGGCGTGCCAAACCCACCAACTGCGCCTCAGAAACCCTATTTAGGGTCTCTATGAGTCGGAACCAACCCTACGGGCATTTAACAATGGTCAGTTTTGAAAAATCACATGGTTTTTAGGGAGGATCTAGACTCATTTCCTTTTGTCTGCACCCTAGCTCCTGGAGTCCTGGTGTAGCACTGTGGGCTAATGTGTCAGACTGCAAAGGTGTTTGAACTGCAAGGTTGGTGGTTCAAGCTCACCAGCTGCTCCCTGGAAACCCTATACAGGGTCGCTATGGGTCGGGATCGACTTGACGGCACTTAGCAACAACAACAACAAGACTTGTTGTGGGGGAGTCTTGGTGTGGCTCTGTGGCTTAATGCACTGAACTGCAAGGTCGGTTTGAACGTTTGAACCCCAAGGTCGGCGATTCAAGCTCATCAGCCGCTTCTCGGAAACCCTATACAGGGTCGCCATGGGTCGGAACCTACTCGAGGGAACTTAACAACGACTAAAGCAAGCTTATTGTGGAGCCCTGGTGTTGTGCTGTAGAATAAACACTGGACCACAGGTCGGTTTGAATGGCAAAATCGGTGAGTCAAACTCACCAGCTGCCTCCTTGAAAACTCTATACTCTATACACGGTTGCTATGAGTCAGAAACGACTCACGGCACTTAACAAGTCTTATTATAAAATGTTTCCAAGGATTTCTGATTGTAGAGTTCTCCTTTTGAATCTGAGGCAGAGATGGCTCTGTCCACCAACAATTTATAACACCCAATCTGTAGTGTGGCGCTGTGGGTTAATGCGCCAGACTGCAAAGCCATTTGAACTGCAAGGTCGACGGTTCAAGCTCACCAACTGCTCCTCAGAAACCCTATATACAGGGTCGCTATGGGTCGGAATCGACTTCACGGCACTTAACAACAACAACAACAATCTGTAGTGAGGAGTCCTGGTGTAGTGCTGTAGGATAGAATAGGTTTGAACAGCACGGGCGCTAGTTCACACTCACCAGCCTCTCCACGGAAACCCCAAACAAGGTCACAATGAGTTACAACCGACTTGACAGCACGTCACAACGACAACAATCTATAATGAGGATTTGGTTCTGGAATGTACCTGCCTAGTCAGAGATTATATTTCCCAGTTCGCTTCGCATCTGTGTGACCACTCTCACTAATGGAACGAAAGTAAAAGTGAGGATGTCAGTTCTAGGTTAAGGCAGCTGGGAAGTGAGCGGGAGCTTCTCCTAAATAGCTTTCCCCTATTATTGGCTGAATGAAGAAAGGAAGTCTCTAGGGAACAGCAGAATCACATGATGGAAGAAGATTAAATCCATCAGTTACATATGAAGGAAATTTATGGCTGAGTAGGCCTCACATTAAGGAGCTCTGGTACCTTAGTGGTTACGAGTCGGGCTGCCAACCTCAAGGTCAGCAGTTCGAAACTACCAGCGGTTCTGCGGGGAAAAAGATGAGGCTTTTTGCTGCCATAAAGATTTACAGCCTTGGAAACCCTGTGTAGGGTCACTATAAGTGGGAAACAACTCCACAGTACTTAACATCAACAATAAGACATCACATTGAAATGTTGAATTAGGAAGACATCAACTTGTATTAAGCCACTGACATTTAGGAATTCGTTTGTTGTTGCTGTTAGCATTGCCTTATTTAATACATAATTCATTTAATAAAACACTATTAGGCTACTCTTGTTAAAGTATTACTCTGGTACTGTTATCCCACACATACCCTCTCCCCACCAAAAAATTTAAAAAATAACAAACAAGAAAACACACAAACAAAAGAATCTTACCATTGCTAATAAAGTTCAGAGTTCTTACCCCAGGATCCAAGAGCCTCCTTGATCTGACCTAACCTAACAATAGCCTGATTCCCTTATCTGTGTTCCTTCACTATTCCTTTATTTGCATTTTCAGCTACTTTTCCTTGATCTTAGCCCCCTGCTAACCTTTGGTTTTAGCCCTTCTTTTGTTGGAATGATGTTCTCCCATGTTTTTACCTCTGTTCAATGTCATTTCCTCTACAAACCCAGTAATAAATCCCAGATTTTAAAAATATCATCTGTTTTTTAACTATCTTGATACCTTGCCCTACTTTTCATCCAATGAGTTATTCATTTTATATTTATTTAGTGCTTGTTTGAGGGCACAGAGTATTGTACCTGGTTCTCATGATACAAGAAGAACAAGGCAAGCTTCAAAGAGCTCACAATCTACTATGAAAGAGACATATTCATAGCTACAGTGAAAGTAAAAAACAGCATATATGCGTGCATGTGCACACATGTATACACCTGATCAAGATTAAAAACAAAGTGCTCTGGCTACGTTAGAGTTGTTGTTGTTGTTAAGTGCCATCGAGTCGGTTCTGACCCATAGCGATCCTGTAGTAGTGGCTGGTGAGCTTGAACCATTGACTTTACAATTCAAATGACTTTGCAGTTCAGCATATTAACCCACAGAAGCCACACTAAGACTCCACTTATCCTATGTTGTTAAGTGCTGTCGAGTCAGTTCCAACCCATAGTGACCCTCTCTAAAGGGTTTCCAAGGAGTGACTGGTGAGCTTGAACCACCAACCTTGCAGTACAAACTGACTGTGCAGTATAGC
>NW_006408598.1:814130-814872 GCF_000296735.1 Chrysochloris asiatica
CTACCAGAGCTCCTTATAGCCCCACACAAATAATTCAGGTGGGGAATCAGTACTGTTGGGTCCTTTCCTAAGATTTTTTGGTAATATGACATATGAAAAAATACATGAAGATCTTTTTAAATGGAAGAAAGCATGTGTGCTTAAAGATAAGGATTCTTCCAATTGCTTCAGTCTGAAACTCATCAAGCATGCAATCAAGATGCATTGATAATTACCAGTAATTAGAATATAAAAGTTGGAAACAAAGAGGAAGAATCAGTAGTTGAAAACTATGGCCTTGGCTTTAGAAACAACACTAGAGATCAGATAATAGATAGAATTTGACAAGAACAATGACTTTTCATTGCAAATACCTTTATCAACAACATCAGTCAAACCAAGGCCAGGGGCCAACTGTGGAACAGATCATCAGTTGCTCATATAGAATTTCAAAATGAAGCTAAAGAAAATCAAAGCAAGTCCACAAGAACAAAAATACAATCTTGAGTATTCATCACTTGAATTTAGAGACCATCTCAAGAAATGATTTGACTCATTGAACACTAATAACCAAAAATTAGTTGTAGGATGACATCAAGAACATCATACATGAAGAAAACAAAAGGTCATTTAAAAGCCAAGAAAGAAAGAAAAGACCAAAATGAATGTCAGAAGACACACTGAAACTTGCTCTTGAATGTACAGAAGCTAAAGTGAATGGAAGAAATGATGAAGTAAAAGATCTGTATAGAAATTTTCAAAG
>NW_006408598.1:814984-816045 GCF_000296735.1 Chrysochloris asiatica
GGTTGAACATCAACCATTTCTTTTTGGTACGGTGACTCAGTGTACTCCTTCCATCTTCTTTTGATGCTTTTGGCATCATTCAATATTTAATTCTTCAATACTGCAAGTTCCCTCAGCTTGAAAAATGCTGAGTGTGTTCTTCCATTTTGATTTTCTAACTCCAGGTTTTTGCACATATCATTATAATATTTGACTTTGTCTACTTGAGCTGACCTTTGTAGTTTTCTTCTCAACTCTCATACCGCCTCACTGCTTCCATTTGTTTCAGCATCTCTATGCTAGAGAGCAAGATTCAGAGTCTCTTCTGACATCCATTTTGGTTTTTTCCTTCTTTTGTGTCTTCTTAAAGACCTTTTGCTTTTTTCCTGTATGGTGTTGTTGATGTCATTCCACAACTCTTCTGGTCTTTGGTCTTTATTGTCTAATGCATCAAATCTGTTCTTCAGATGATTTCTAAATTCAGGTAGAATGTGATCAAGGTCATATTTTGGCTGTCATGGACTTGTTTTAATTTTTTTCTGTTCAGCCTGAACTAATCTATCAGCAATTGATTATCTGTTCCACAGTCTGCCCCTGCCCTTGTTTTGGCTGATGATATGGAGCTTTTCTACCATCTCTTTCCATAGATGTAGTCAATTTTATTTCTGTGTATTCCACATGGTGAGGTCCATGTGTATCTTATATATTGTTTTAAAAAGGCATTTGCAAGTCATTGGTCTTTCAAAATTCTATCATGTGATCTCCAGTTTCATTGCTATCACCAAGGCCATATTTTCCAACCACTGACCTTTCCTCTTTGTTTCCAACCTTTGCATTCCAACCACCAGTAATTATCAGTACATCTTGATTTCATGTTTGATCAATTTCAGACTGAAGAACTGGTAGAATTCTTCAGTTTCATCCTCACTGGCTTTAATGGTTGGTGTGTAAATTTGAATAATAATGGTATTACCTGGTCTTCTTTGTAGGTGTCTGGATATTATCCTATCACAGACAGGTTTGTATTTCAAGATGAATCTTGATATGTTGTTTGATGATGAATGTGATATAATTTCCCTTCA
>NW_006408598.1:820170-823236 GCF_000296735.1 Chrysochloris asiatica
AAAAAAATATTGAACAATGCAGGAAGCATCAAAACAAGATGAAATGAACACACAGAGTCACTGTACCAGAAAGAATTGGTTGATGTTCAACCGTTTCAAACAGGCACTAGCTGATGGAAAACAGATGATACTAAAGGATTAAGTCCAACCTACAATGAAGGCAAACAATAAGGTTCTTGGAATGAATGAAATATCAATTGAAATGTTTCAACACTGCTAGCACTCACTAGTCTATGCCAAAAAATTTGGAAGCTAGCTCCCTGGCCAATCAGCTACAAGAGAGCTATCTTCACACCCATTCAAAAGAAAGGTGATTCAACTTAATATGGCCATTATTGAACAATACCATTAATATCACAAACAAGTAAAATTTTGCTGAAGATAGTTCAAGAACAGTTGCAGCAGTACATTAACAGGAAACTGCCAAAATTTCAAACTGGATTCTGAAGAGGACATGGAACAAAAGATACCATTGCTGGTATCAGATGGATCTTGGCTGAAAGCAGAGAATATCCAAAAATGTTTATTTGTGTTTAGCTGATTATGAAAAGCATTCAACTGTTAGATCATAGCAAATTATACATAACATTGAGAAGAATGGGAATACTAGAACGTTTAATTGTGCTCACATAGAACCTGTTCATAGACCAAGAGTCAATGGTTCAAACAGAACAAGGGGATATTGCGTGTTTTAAAATTATAAAAGGTGTGTGTAAGGGTTATATTCCTTCACTGTACTATTCAATCTCTATGCTGAGCAAATAATGGGAAGCAGGAGTATATAAAGTGGAATGGTATCAGAATTAGAGAAAGACTCATTAACAACTTGCAATATGCAGATGACACAACCTTGCTTGCTGAAAGTGAAAAAAAAGTGAAGTACTTACAGAAGCACTTACTAATGAAGATCAAAGAATTATAGAATTGCCATGAAGATGCCTTTTCAGTATGCACTGTAACTCAATGTAAAGAAAACAAAAATCCTCACAACTGGACTATAAACATCATGATAAAATGGTTAAAGATTGAAGTTATCTAGGATTTCATTTTACTTGGATTCACAATGAACACTCATGGAAGCAGCAGTCAGGAAATCAAGTGATGTATTGCTTTAGGTAAATCTGCTGCAAAAGTCTTCTTTAAAGTGTTACAGAGACTAAGGCTTGCCTGACCCAATCATCTAATATGCAAGCAAAAAGCTTGACAATTAATGAGGAAGACCAGAGAAGTATTGTGTTTGAAATGGTGAAGAATATTGAATGTATTGTGTACTGCCAAAAGAACAAACTCATCATTATTGGAAGTACAGCCAGAATGCTCATTTGACATGACATACTTTTGACATGTTATCAGGATGGAACTGTCCCTGGACAGTGTGCTTGGTAAAGAGGAAGAACCTTCAATGGGATGGATTGACACAGTGGCTACAAAAATTGGCTCTTAACAACAATGTATAAACTGGAATCCAGTAGCAATACTTTTTCTACTTACTCTTGTATTAAAACAGCTGCTCCTTGGGAATCCTATGCAGGGTCGTTATGAGTTGGAACCAACTCAATGGCACTTAACAACAACAATGATATTAAAGCAGAAATTTGGGAGGAAATTATCCTTTGGAGATGAGTTTCAAATGGATATATTTAGACTTACTAGCCAACACATTCTGGAAAATGCAGAGAAAACAAGACCAAGCCACCAAATTAGTTATAAACAGATCGAACAAAACTACAATTAATTATGGTACAAAGCATTTTTATTTCTCATTTGTCTAGTCTGATCATCTATGGAGTGTTAGAACTAAAGACTTAAACTCAAGAATAGAATTATTTTATGGAAAAGACAAATTAAAGTTAGATGTTTAAATGGCTTCCTTATAGGTATGACAGGACAGAACATACAGCTTTTAGAAATGATCATAACTTGTAATGAAATATATATTACCTGATGAAATGTGTAAAAAATATTTTGTTTGTATAGGGATATTTAGGAGAGCTGCTAGTGCAGTGGTTAAAGAGCTCAGCTACTAACCAAAAGGTCAGTGGTTTGAACCCAGCAGCCCATGCACAGGATAAATACGTGGCAATCTGCTTCCATAAAGATTTATAGCCTTGGAACTCCATGGGGCAGTTCTGTCCTACAGTGTTACTATGAGTTGAGATCAACTCAATAACAGTGGATATTGCTTTATTTATAATTGTTGTTATTGTTGAGTACCGTCGAGTATGTTCTGATTCATAACAACCCTGTATAAGGTTTCTGAGGAGTGGCTCATGAGTTTGAACCAACCAACCTTGCAGTTCAAATTGACCTTAGGGTCAAGTGCTTATCATACAGCGCTACACCAGGACTCCTATTATTATTCATAATAGATAAATAAATAATTAAGCAAATAAATAAATAAAACCTACACACAATCAAATTGCTCCAAAATAGAAGACATGCTGTATAAATTATTGAGTGCTGGTATACTATTCTATTATGTATTTTATGGTCTAGTGATTAAGTGAATGACCTAGAAGCAGACTATCTAGACTTGAACCCCAATTATACCACTTAAAAGTCATATGAATTTGGCAAAGTAACAACTTCTCTGTGCCTCAGTTTCTCCGTCTTTAAAATGTTACAAGTTCTTACAGAATTGCCATGAAGATTAAATAGCAATGGTAAGTGGCACTCAGTAAGTATTCAATAAATATTAACCATGTTATAAAATGGAGTCCTGGTGTGGCACTGCAGGATAGTGTGCTGGACTGCAAGGTTCGTAAGCAGTTCAAACCCACCAGCTGCTCCTCAGAAAGCCTATACAGGGTCACTATGAGTTGGAACCAACCTAACGGCACTTAACATGTTAGGAAATACTATGCAACCATTAAGAATAAAAATATTCTTGACTAGAAGAATATCTTAAGACATGATATGTTTGAAATATATTGTTAGATTAAGAAAGCAAAATATAAAATATCACATGCAGTGAAAAAATGTCTAAATTAAAAGTGCATGGAGGAGAACAAACAAGATGGCGGATCTGGTGGATGTATAGCAGAGAGCTCCGCCAACAACAACACA
>NW_006408598.1:851508-852911 GCF_000296735.1 Chrysochloris asiatica
TCCAAACAAAACAAGAAGAAGGCCGAAGGAGGCCTCTTGGATGCATTGGGATCCTTGAACTTCTTTTTTGTCTCCTCTTCAGGCAGGATATAGGTTTTCATTTCTGTTTCATAACGGGCCTTGTCTGCCTTTGCCATGTCTTTCAATTTTCCTTTCTCGTTAGCAGACATAGTCTTCCACTGCTCTGAGTACATCTTGGAAAATTCTGAGAAGGTGACTGAAGCATCTGAGTGCTTTTTCTTGTGCTTAAAAAAATACATAGGACAACATTTTGCCTCAGCTCCTTAGGGTCTTTTTTGCCCATGCTTAGGTTTTTTTTTTTCTCCATCCATGAGACACAAAGTCCAACTAGTGCCTTCCGACCCTGCCTGGCCCAACTCTGCATCCACGGAGCCCAAGGTACTGCAATGACTGTGAAAGCGGGAGTCAGACGCTTTACCAAACAACCTCCAGCATCATTTCTATCTCCAAGGCCATATTATCCAACTACTGGTCCTTCCTCTTTGTTTCCAATTTTTATATTCCAATCATTTGTAATTATCAATGCCTCTTGATTACATGCTTAAACAATTTAAGGCTGAAGAAGTTGGTAGAATTCTTCAGGGCCTCAACAATGAACTTAAGGGGTGGGGGGAAAATGGAAAAATAGTTGTATTAACTTATATTCCTTGTAGGGATATAGGATTTATTCTACCACAGACAGAAGTACTTGCAGATCTTGAAATGTTCTTTTTGACAATGAATAGGACCACATTTCTCTTGAATTTGTCACTCTTAACCATATTCCTGGTGTGGTGCTGTGGGCTAATGCATCAGACTGCAGTCGTTTGAACTGAAAGGTCAGTGAACTTCAAGCTCACCATCTGCTCCTTGGAAACCCTAAACAGGGTAGCTATGGGTTGGAATCAACTTGACGGTAGTTAACAACAAGAATCATGGTAATTGTTCAATTCAAAATGGCCAACACCAGTTGATTCAGGCTCACCAATACCTAGGATATCTATCTTTATGCATTCCATTTCATTTTTGATTGGTTCCAATTTTCTTAGATTCATACTTATTACATTCCACATTCTGTTATTAATGTTTACAACAGTATCTTCTCATTTGGAATCATGCCCCATCCACAGATGAGCTCCTGAAAGCTGACATGGAATGAGGGATATCACTGCTGACAACAGGTGGATTTTGCCTATTGTCAAATACCAGAAAGATGCTTACTTGTACTTTATTAGACTAGGCAAGAGCATTCAACTGTGTGCTTCATAACAAACTATAGATAACATTGTAAAGGATGGGAATTCCAGAACACTAAACTGTGGTCCTGAGGAACCTGAACATAGACTAAGAGACAGTCATTTGAGCAGAACAAGAGGGTATTGACTGTTTGAAAATCAGGAAAT
>NW_006408598.1:853336-855632 GCF_000296735.1 Chrysochloris asiatica
TCAGTGTAAGCACTAAGGTAACCTGACCCAAGCCATGGTATTTTCAATCATCTGATTGAATTGCATATGAAAGTTGGACAATGAATAAAGAAGACCAGACAAGAATCAATGCATTTGAATTATGGTATTAGTGAAGAATATTGAAAGTACCATGGACTTCCAGAAGAACAAACAAATGTGTCTTGGAAGAACTACAGCCAGAATGCTCCTTAGAAGTGAGAATAGTGAGACTTTTTCTCTTGTACTCTGGAAATGGTATTAACTCCAGGAGAGGGCTCCAGGAAGGACCAATCCCTGGAGATGGACATTATACTTGGTAAAATGAAGGCAGTAAAAAAGAGGAAGACCCTCAGGAGATGGACTGACACGGTGGCAGCAACAATGGACTCAAACCTAGTAACAACTGTGAGGATGGTGCAGGACCAGGCAGTATTTCATTCTGTTGTGCATAGAGTAGCTATGAATCAGAATTAACTTGATGGCACATAACAACAACATATGCACTTATATTTGTCTTAGGGAAGTGTACTAAGGAGCTCTGGTAGCATAGTGGTTACGAGTCAGGCTGCGAACTGCAAGGTCAGCAGTTCGAAACTACCAGCTGCTCCGTGGGAGAAAAATGAGGCTTTCTACTCCCATAAAGATTTACAGCCTCGGAAACCCTGTTCAGGGTCGCTATGGGTCGGAACTGACTCAATGGCACTTAACAACAACTATTAATATGTAGTCTTCTCCTGCCTTAAGTCAATCACACCTGAAAAATCACACCAGAAATATCAAAGAAACCTTTTTGGAGATTGCACTCATTTCCTATACTGTTGTAACAAATCACCATAAATTCAGTGGTTTAAGACAACACAAATTTATTATCTCACAGTTTCTATTTGTCATACGTCCACATGGGCTTGAATCTATCCTCTGATTACAATTTCACAAGGTAGAAATCAAGGTTATTCCTTAATGCAATTTTCTTACCTGAAATAAACTTCCATGTTCTTTCAGATTGTTGTATCTGTAAGGCTGAGGTCCCTGTTTCTTTGCTGGCTATCTATAATCCTTTACATCCTTCCTGGTAATAAGTAGTGTCCCTCCCATGTTTTGAATCTCTCTGACAACCTCTTCTGCCCTCAACCAAGAGAAAACTGTGTTTAAAGGTTCATGTGACTCTTTTGAGTCCGTCTTGGTAATGCCATATAATCTTCTAATCTAAATGTCCTTAAATTTAATTACATCTGCAAAGTCTGCTATGCCATATAGCATAACGTAGTCACAAGGTCTTAGAATTAGGGTAATTTCTTCTACTATGGATAATTTTTTCAACAATGTTTTCTGTTTACTTATCCCTAAAAAATCTGCATTTAATGACTGTTGGACTATTTTTCTCTTTCTAGGACATTCACTTAGCCAGGAAATTTTATGACATGGCTGCTCAAACAAGTCCAGATGCCTACCTACCTGTCTTCTTGGCACTCATGAAACTGGAAACTATGCATTTCCTCCGAGATATGTTATTCGATGTAAGTTTTTTGATGTAAGTTTATCTCAAGTAGGCCTCAAATCTCTGAAAGCTTCTATGGGCAATTCTTAGGGACAGAGTGAAGAGGCCTCTCGGACAGTCTTTTGCAGATAAGTTTCCTTTAGTAAGTAGTATTCAAAGCCTTATACTTACCATATAGAGCAATTCTGCTTGTTATCTAAATATGTATTGATACTTCACAATATCATCAGTGAATGCATTCAGCAGATATATAGTTTTTTACTATGAACTGAGTGAATATTTACAGAGTAGATCATCAGGTTTACAGTCAACAAATCATACTTTGTTTCGTCTCAATGACTGCAATCCCCTCCATATAAGATTTATCCCGTCTTCACTGATTCTGTTTCCATTCCTCTTTCTTTTCCAACCCCTCTGAAGTAGTTCCTTGGGTAAATGATGCCCTTTTATGTCAAATGATTGTCTGTTCTGTTTGTTTGCATACTTTACTAGTGCTATTGTCCCTCTATATATCCATCTATACTTGGCTGAAAATCAAACCTCTTGGGTGAGTTCATTTCCAGACCTGAAGGGTGACTGAGGACTATAGTCATAGTTTCCATCAGTCACTATCTGACCAGCAAGCCTGGTCTTTTTTATGATTCTGAGTTTTGCTCCTTATTTTCTCTCACTTTATTCATGACCTTCTAATGTGATTGCTTTCAGAGCATTGGTAGTGGTAATTGAGCCCATCTATTTCTTCTGATCTCAGGGTCATAGAGACTCAGAAGATACTTTTAAAGCACCTACTATGTTCAA
>NW_006408598.1:855732-861196 GCF_000296735.1 Chrysochloris asiatica
TTTGCAAACTGAACAGCATACAATATGAGACTGGGTGTTGCAGTATGGTTATATATATATATATATTATCCAAGGAGCTCTGGTAGCATAGTGGTTACGAATCGGGCTGCAAACCTCAAGGTCCGCAGTTTGAAACTACCAGCTGCTCCGCAGGAGAAAGATGAGGCTTTCTGCTCCCGTAAAGATTTGCAGCCTCGGAAACCCTGTGCAGGTTCACTACGAGTCGGAACCGACTCCACGGTACTTAACAACAACATATATTGTCCAAAAAATAAAGCAAGCCTGACAAGCCTATTCTATTCATCAAAATGTCCCTGGAAAATTCTTTCTTGCTCAGAAAAGTATTTGGCTAAGAAGACAAACGAGGCAGGTCTCGAGGGAGCCATGCCTGGTGAGCAGGCTCCCAGAGAGCCAGGCATCTGCTTGTGTGGAATACAGGAATTAAAAAGCAGGAACTGTTAATTATTCACAAATCTACAAAAACAAGTTAATTATTCTTTCTAAAGTTTAGGTTGTTTATTAGCTTAAATGTTTGCCCTGTGAAACCAGGTTCGCGGTCATGCTCTTCCAGGCTTGGCGTATGTGACTCCTCCATCTTGTCTTTAGCTTCCACAAACACAGAAAGTATCGCTTAAGTAAAAGTGATTTTAAAGAAAAGAAGAAGAAAGTTTAAAGAAAAGAAGAAGAAAGTTGATAATGGAGAGTGGTGATTGTTGTATAACATGGTAAGTGTAGTTAATGTCGCTGAATTGTACACACAAGACTGTTTTGTTGATATGTTTTATCACAATAAAATTCTTTAAAATCAGGATTTTGTGAGTAGTATCTTAGTTATCTAATGCTACTAACAGAAATATCACAAGTGATGGCTTTATTATAATCCAGAAAATTATTCTCTCACTACTTAGGAAGTCTAAATTCAGAAAGCCAGCTCTTAGAGGAACTGGCTCTGGGTAAAGGTCCTTGTCTCCTTTCAAGCATCTATAGGCCCAGTATTCCTTGGAGATCTCCATGCATCTTATGGCCAATATTGCCTGTATCTAGAGCTTAACAATGGAGCGCTAGAAGCGTAGTGGTTACAAATCAGGTTGCCAGCATCAAGGTCAGCAATTCGAAACTACCAGCGGATCCGCGGGAGAAAGATGTGGCTTTCTGGTCCTGTAAAGATTTACAGCCTCAGAAACCCAATGCAGAGTTGCTATGAGTAAGAACTGACTCCACGGCATATAACCACCACTAGGAGATTCCCAGGGCAGGGACCCCTGGTCCAAAGGATGCACTCCACTCCCAGTTTTTCTAGCTTGGTGATAGTCAGTTTTGTCTGCTCAAATCTCTCTCCTTTTCTTTCTTGTAAGATAAAGGTGCTGCATGCTACTCCCTTGGGAAGCCCCTGTAAATTGGATCAAGGTGGCGGTGGGATTAAGGGTAGTGTATCTCACCCTTAACCCTATTACTGGTTTCAAATCAAATCACAACATGAGGGATAGCAACATCTCAACTGCCTAACCACTGAAAATTCTGGCCCAGTCAAGTTGATACAAAAATTTTAACCATCACACAAGCAGCCTATAGAATTCTATCCTTGTCCCCAAAGTCTTGTAAGTGGATTTTAATAGGTATGGTCATGAGTGACCAGGGAAGAGAGAATAATGAAATTCTGAGGGAAGCAGGGGAAGGTACAATTGCCGGCTACGTTCCCCTCTTGCTGTGTTCCAGGAAAACTACATTCCCCTCTTGCTATGTTCCAGAAAGCTACATTACCCCCTTGCTATGTTCCAGAAAGCAATAGGAGCAGCCAACAGCAGTCATCATCCGACTAAGAAGAAATAAAGGAGCACTATGGAGCACTGGCTACGTATCAGACAATATTCTGTTCTCTCAGTCCATCTTCATGATGAGTCTGGGAGGTAGAAATAATTACCCGTATTTTTACACATAAGCAAAATGAAGTTAGGGGAAGCTGAATAACTTGCAAAGTAAAGACCACATTGCTGATAAATAATGGAGCTATAACTTAAGTTGAGATCTGACTCTAAAACAAGTTCTTTCCTTTCCATATTACTGTCCCAGTTATCTTTTGCTATTTAACAAATGACTCCAAAACGTCATAGTTTAAAACAGTAAGTGTATCTCATGATTTGTGGGCCAAGAATTCAGGCAGGGCTTGGCTAGATGATTCTTCTATTTCACGTGGCATTAACAGAGATCACTCAGTGATGTTTATTTGGTAGACGGACTGTTCTAGAGAGTCCATGTATGCTTCACATCCCTGGTACCTTGAAGGGGATGGCTGGAAGGCCAGGTCAGCAATGACTATTAACCAGCATACCTAACATATCACTCATGATCTCTTTAGCATAATAGACTTAGGTAGCTATATTCTTGCATTGTTGTTGTCGTTAAGTGCCGTTGAGTCAGTTCTGACCCATACTGATCCTGTATAGGCTTTCTGAGGAGCAGCTGGTGAGCTTTGAACCACCGACCTTGTGGTCCACACCAAGACTCCATATCTCTTGCATTTGTTGTTGTTAGGTGCCATCGAGTCATTACCATCTCATAGCAACCCTATGTACAGCAGAATGAAACACTGCCCAATCCTGGACCAACCTCACTGCTGTTGCCATGCTTAAGTCCATCGATGCTGCCACTTGGTCAATCCATCTCATTGGGGGTCTTCCTCTCATTCTCTCTCCCTCCACCTTACCAAACATGATATCCTTCTCCAGTGACTGGTCCCTCCTGACAATATGTCCAAAGTATGAGAGCAGAAGTTTGGCCATCTTGGCCTCCAAGGAGCATTCTGGTTGCACTTCTTCCAAAACAGATCTATTGGTTCTTTTGACAGCCCATGGCACTTTCTATTCTCCTCCAACACCATAACTCAAAAGCATCAATTCTTCTACGGGGGGTCTTCCTTATTCACTGTCCAGCTTTCATATGCATATGAAGTGATTGAAAATGCCATGGCTTGGGTCAGGCACACCTAAGACCTCAAGCTTTCTTGCATAGGTTTAAGAGATTACAATTCCCAGACAGTGTTACCATTGCTCTTATTGAGAGGCGGAGTCTAATGTTCTAGAACTTCAAAGACTTACAATTCCCAGAGTGTTCACAGAGACCCAGACAAAAGTTGTAGGTTCCTAGAAACCAGTCTTGCAAGTTCTAGAACATTACTTCTGCCATGTTCTATTGGTTAAGCATTCGACACCCCCTCTTCTTAATGAGAGCAGTGGTAAAGAATTTTCAGTCACAGTTCATCTACTATAAACATACTGTTAAAAAACCCTACCAAGGGTTACGTGAATTCCAGTATAAATATTGGCAGAAGAAAAGTGCACCCCAGGCATTGAGCCATTTACCTTGGAAGGCAAAAATTGAACAGACAAGTCAGATTCACACGTTGTTGTAGTTGTTAAGTACCATGGAATGGATTCTGACTCATAGCAACCCCGCACAGGGTTTCCAAGGCTGTAAATCTTTACGGGAGCAGATAGCCTCATCTTTCTCCCATGGAATGGCTGGTAGTTTCGAACTACCAACCTTGAGGCTAGCAACCCGATTTGTAACCACTATGCTACCTATTCACACATAGCTCTCTTTATTTTCCCATCATCCTGGCTGAAGAAATCCAGGTGTTTGATGGTGATTAGGAGAAGAAGAGATGCCCTCCTTCCTTCCTCAGTCAGTCAAAACATGCATACATGCACACACACATAGAGCTGAAAAATATTCCATTCTTTCTCTGCTTTGCTGATTTGGGTTCAAGTGACAGAGTCCCGAAGAATTCTGACTCTGGCGCTGGAGCTCCACTGCAGTGTCTCAGGATGCACAGTGTCTGGTATGAACTCAACAAACATGAGACAGGCTGGGACCTTCTCTTCTCCCTCTCATTCTCATTCATTTGTTCCTTCCAGACCCCAAAGTCTCTATAAGTACATCTCTGCTGTATCATCCCCTGGAACTAAGGTCTTGCCTCTTCTTAGGATGTGACCTTCAACTTAGAGGTTGTTAGTCATTTTCTACCCTTCAGTTCTGCGGTTAGATTGGGGGAAGCAGGGTTCATATTCTTGAAATGGGGTGGAGCAAGCTGATTTTAGTAGAGTGGCCTCAAAGTTGGAATGTATAAAAAGTAATAAATCAGACACCTTTTTTTGCACCGTGAGTGTCAGTCTCCTGCTAATGGATCTCTTAAACCTTAATGTGCTTAAAGAGTACTTGTTCTTTTTGAACTGTGGGTTTTCATACCAAAAGTGCCCTGCTATTTAGATTTGGGAGCTGCCAGGATCCTGAGACGAATTGTGGGGAATATCCATTCAAACTCATCCTGCTTTTCAGGTAAGGTCTAAGAGTTACAGTCAGGCAGTTTCCTAGAGTAGAGCAAGGCATTCCCCTAGACAGTTTGTGAGGTGGGATTCTTCTTCATGATTTATAGACACACAGTGCAATGATGGGATTGTTCTTCAAAATAATATAACCATTACCAGAGAATATTGAAAAGCGAGGCACAATATTAAGCATAATGTATGTCTCCAAAAGATAGATAGATGTTAGCAGAATAAGTAAGTCGACAAACATAAGCAGTTTGTTGAGAGAACAGAATGAAGTAGGAGATGGGGAGGTGGCTTTGGTCTGAGATCCCCAAATGAGGGCAGCGGCAGTGTGGGAAATGTTCACTCTCTGCTCCATTTCCTGAACTTCTCTTTCTCTTCCCTCACAGTTGAAAGGAGTGGGAGTGGAGAGAGGCATGGTTTAAGGAAGACAAAAACTTCAAACCCTGCCTATATAGGATTTCCAAGACTATAATTCTTTATGGGAGCAGACAGCCTCATCTTTCTCCTGCAGAATGGCTGATGGGTTTGAACCACAAACCTTGTATTTAGCAGCCCAACACCATACCCATAGTGCCAGCAGGGCTCCGAGAGGAATAGGTAGTATCTTACTAAATTGACACAGACGTAAGCCTGCAAATGTGTCCTCCAAGCACAGCAGTTCCTCATGCCAAGGTTCCCATGGAGCACTTTTATGATTCTCTTAGGATTCTCCAAATGAGAAGCTTCTGTCTTTGTTTTGGGTCTCCCAACGGTAGATCTATTTCAGGGATCATTTGGGAGGTGATTCCAGTACTGACAGGTGAGATACTGTGAAAGATGAAAAGCTACTTATAAAGGTGCATTTATTGAGGTTGTTGTTCTAGGCAGTGGGGTTTATAATTTATCAGGACCTCTGAAAAGTTTACAAAATTCCTTCCAGAATTGTCAGGAAGCTTTATGCTGTGACCTCTGCCAGACTTCACCCTATTGTTGTTGTTGTTGTTGTTGTTAGGTGCCTTTGAGTCGGCACCAACTCATAGTGACCATGCACAGCAGACCGGAAACACTGCCCAATCCTGGGCCAACCTCACTACTGTTGCTATGCTTGAGTCCATAGATGCCGCTGCTGGCCAATCCATCTTGTTGGGGGTCTT
>NW_006408598.1:861296-865709 GCF_000296735.1 Chrysochloris asiatica
GTAAGGTTGAGGGGGAATCTGAGTGTTCTTAGGGATGAAGTGGGGGAGGAGATGGTGGTCTTGAAAGGGCAGAGTGGCTCAGAATTTCTTCTGACAGAGTGTCTCTTGCCTGCAGTTTACAATGAGATGGAAATGGGTGAAGCTGGATAATGCCCTTGGACCACACTGGGATTTATTTGTGATTGGCCTACTTGCTGTGTTGCTGATCATCTTGCTTAGAAATCAACATGCATAGGATCTGGACCATGGGGAAGTCTGCTCATGGAGATCAGTTCACTTCAAGACAGCCTTACTAAATAAAGAATTTCCTCATTCAAATCAAGCATCTGCTCCTGATTGCCTACATAGGTCTATGGTGGCAAGTGAACAAAGTTTGAAACCTCAGAGAAACCACTTCAGACTTACTACTTCATTGAGTTGACCACTCAGGAAGAGGTGGCAAACAGCCACCTAAGACTTAGTTACAACTTGTGATCTTGGTGATCTAGCTCTGAATTAGAAAAAAGCTACCACCCGTTGTCAACATTGTTAGTTATAACACTATTTCCCTTTGTAAGAGGACAAGCTGGGTTTCTTGGCTCCTGCCAACACACTGGGGGAGTGGGGAAGGAGGAGTATGGGAAGGGCAGAAAACAGACCCCTCAGAAGTTGATAAAGATAAAAATCACAGACAGATTCTTCATCTTGTGGGAATGATCCTGTGAGATACTTGTAGAGCTAAATAGTAACCGCATTTCATGCCATGCTGTGCCTGGAATATTGACTTGAACTTGTCATAGAAGCCTTATATCAAAACCCCTTTAGTAGCTGTGTAGTAAAGTATGCATTTCAGTCTGTCTGACACTGTACCCTTCTCCTTTGACCCTCATTGGAACCCTGCTTTCCTTGGTTAATTCTCCATTGTCTATTCACAAAGGGAGAGGGTACCAACTTCCTGGGACAATGACTAAAGGGTCTAAATTATCTCTTTTGCCCAACAGAAAAGGTGGGGTCTAAGGCTGGGGGGTAGGGGCTGGGGGGAAGAGTGTAGAAGATCCACAACTAGGCATGAATCTGTTTCTTAGCTATTCTACTTCTCTGAACCTCAGTTCCCTTATCCATAAAATGCAAAAATAATATATATCTTCTTGTCGTTAGCTTCCACTGTGAGACCCACAAATCATGGTGATGCCATGACAATAGTCTCCCAATCCTGTGCCATTCATATGATAAGTTTTGGATTGGGCCATTGTATTCCATAGGTTTTCCCAGACTGATTTTGGAAGCACGTTTCTAGGCCATTGTTCACGACTCATCCTGTCTGGAAATTCCATTGAAACCTACCCAGCATCATAGTAACACAGAATCCACCACTGAAGATAGGTGGTGGATGCTCATGAGGTGCACTGCCAGGAACAGAACCCAGGCATCCTACATGGAAGGGAAGAATTTTACCATTGAGCCACTACTGCCTCATAAAACCTATCTTAGAGATATGGTATGTGAATTTGGTAGGATGATGCATATAAAGGAACAGGACCTGGCAGCTAGAATGAGCTCCATAAATGGCAACTTTAACATCCTTTAAAAACGCATAGAGTCTGAGGCAAGATGGCAAAGTAAGTAGATGCATTGAGCAAACCCTCTGCAATAAAGACGTGGGAAATGAAGTGAAACAGACACAGATGGTGATCCTGGAACCCTGAGTATAAGAGGATAGAGCAGAGAAGTGGACTGAGTGCCAACTGGAAGAGGAAGCTGAAAAGGAGAAGGGAAAATAAATGGGTGGACTGTGGGCTGGCTTGGGCAGTGCGGCCATCTTGAGTTTTTTGCAGCTGTTGATATAGTGTCTTGCAGGCACAAGATGCAGCTGGAGGCTGTCGGCAACGGGGTCCAATTTTCCCTGGTTCCCATGCTCTCCTGGTAACCAGGGGTGTAACCAGTCCCTGCCCTCACCAACCCGGCAGCCAGTGGGCACCCTTCCTGCATACCTCTGCTCTGCACGGGGGCTGGCAACTGACATAGTGCCATTGCTTTTGGAGGCATGTGGACTCACCCTGAACTATGCTACCCAAACAGTGAACAGAGAATTAACTGCTTTCAAACTTCCAGTCTCTACCACATCCACCAGGAGACAGGCGGTGAGTGTCTGAGATCACATCAATATACAGTCATCAACTAAATATAAATATGACACCACAGTGTTGTAGAGAAAAGAAACGATTTAGCTTACACAAAGAAACAAGACAGAATGCCTCAACAAGTGGCCAAAATACAGATTCAGAAAATATCATTCCTTGTCAGGTAGTTCTGGTACCAAAACTTGTACCAGAACTACCTGACAAGGAATTTTAAAGAATGCTAATTAACCATCTTCAACAGATTGTGGAAAAGACCGAGAAAACTACAGATGATATCAACATAGACAAAATTATGGGAAAATTCAGGAAACAAACTGACAAAATAATTTTTTTTAAAGGGAACTATATAAGAAACAGCAATTAGAAAGGTATAAGATTAACACCAAGACTTCAGAAATGGATTATACATTGAAAAGACAAAGAAATAAAGTTATATCAGTGGAAAGCTGACTTACTGAGCTTGAAGAAAAAAACTGTCAATAATCATCCACTTGAGGAACAATTTTAAAAAGGACAACAACAACAACAACAACAACAACAAACAAAGAATGCCTATGATTTATGTGGGACACTACCAAGAAGAATAACTTACACGTGATTGGAATTCTAGAACAGGAAGAGACAAAAAAAAAGTAGAGACTATTGTCCAAGAGCTGTTGAAAGAAAACTTCCCTAACATCATGAAAGAAGAGAAGAGAGCCATTCAAGACGTTGAATGAACTCCAAATAGGACTAACCCCTAGAGAAAAATACCAACACATATTATAATCTAACTTTTCAAACCCAATGACAAGGAAAGAATCCTGAGAGCAGCTCTGGAAAAATGAAAAGTTATCTAAAACATAAAATTAAAAAGATGAAGCTCTGATTTCTCAGTAGAAACCATACAAGCAAAAAGACAATCAAATGATACTTATAAAACTCTAAAAGAAACAAATTGCCAGCCAAGAATCATATACCTAGCAAAACTGTTCTTCAAATATGTCAGCAAAAGTAGGTCATTTTCAGACAAATATAAATTAAAATAATTTGTAAAAACCAGACCAATCTTACAAAATACTAAAGGGAGTTCTTTGGACAGAGAACCAACAAAAGTAGACAAAAACCTAAGACGAACATAGGTGACACTATCTCCTAAACTCAACCAAGATATAGAAGTATGCAAAGTAAAGCAGATCTATAAGACTGAAAATAGAGAAGCAGAGATACAATTGTAATACACATGCATACACACACACACACAAAATAAAGTAGAAAGAGGGATTAATGTAGTTACAGAACTTCCATATGAAGAGAAAATCAAATAGATTTCAATAAATAAAAATAAATAAACCTAATTGCAACCCTAAAAACTAGACCAAGACGTATTCCTTGTTAAATGCCTTTGAATTGGTTCTAACTCATAGTGACCTTCTATAGTATTTCTGAGGAGTGACTGGTGAGTTTGAACTAGCAACCTTATGGTTAGCAGTCTAGTGTTTATCCTACAGTGCCACACCAGGATTCTAACTTCTAGTCCTAGCCCAATCTTTACCCTTAACACTCACCATAGTCCTAACCATAACATTAACATTAAACAAAGTCCTAGGACTAGCCTGCAGTCCTGGTGTGATGCTGTAGCTGCTTACCAGAAGGAGGGTAATTTACACCCATCTGCCACTCCTCAGAAACCCTATATGACCCTTACTCCTTAATACCTCCTACTCACTCCACACAACTGAAAAAAACAACTCACAGCAAACCAGAGGGGTATGGTAACAGTTGAGTTGATAATGATCTAGGTGGCATCCACATTCTGCAATTCGTCCTCCAGTTAAAATGCTGAATGTTTCAGAAGGAACGAATCCTGCTTGTGTACTCAAAAACTCCAATCTAAGGAGTCCTGGTGTGGCACTGTGGGTTAATGCGCCAGACTGCAAAGTAGTTTGAACGGCAAGTTTGGTGGTTCAAGTTCACCAGCTGCTCCTTGGAAACCCTATACAGGATTGCTATGGTTCGGAATCGACTCGACGGCACTTAACAACAACAACAAAGGACAGGAAGACATCCAATTTCTAATATTAATCATAATCAGAAAATAAAACAAAATGATGGGGAAGTTCTGAATTTGGAACCAAACAGACTGGATTTGAAATCTAACTTTGTCCCTTAGTACTGTGACATGGGAAAATTCAATAACTTTTCAGGTCTCATGTCTTCCTCCATAAAATGGGATTCATACCTACCTTGCTAGGGAACTGTGAAGTTCAAATAAGCCTAACTTATAAAGTACTTTATAACTGCTGATGGAGCA
>NW_006408598.1:865921-868000 GCF_000296735.1 Chrysochloris asiatica
AAAAAAAAAAAAAAAAAAAGGCTAGAAGGTTTTTGTCTTACTGAAGGCAAATACTTACTTTAGTATTAAGTGTGGCTGATAACTTCCTGGAAGAGCTATTAATATGTGGTCTTCTCAAAGTTTCTCAGAAGAGCAGTGACAACCTTCTAGCTTTGTTTCTAGCTTATCCCTGCCCTGCCCTTTGTTTTAGTTTAAAAAGATGCCATCATTTTAAACTTCATTAAGTGGACTAAGAAAGGAGGAGGTAAAGTTACTGGGTCAACAGGTATCTAACATTAGTGGCAACCACCCCTCTTCAGCATAGCTCCACTTTACATTTACATGATTTTAAAGGATCTGTTAAAGATTTCCAAAATGTAGGGAAACTGGCATGCCAATTTATTTATATCAATCCCAACTCTTGACATTGATATTAAATAATAATTAAACATCCATACAAAAATTAGCTTCAAAGATACTATTTCTAGAGTTATGACAAAAAATGTGAACTTCATAAATAATGGACTGACTAAATTGTCATACATGTAGGCAAGACAACATAGAACCATTTAACATAACACCATACATGGGTGTATTTTGACATGGAAAGATGATTATGTTCTCTTGTGATATAGAAAAAAAGTGTATGTCAAAACAGTTTGTAAAGTTTTATAAAAACTAAAAAGTTTGCATTTATATATGTGATAGTAATAGGAGTCCTTATGTGACTCTGTAGGATAATCACTAGACTGCTAACTGCAAGATCGGTGGTTCAAATCCACCAGTCGCTCCTTGGAAACCTTCTATAGGGTTTTGAGTCAGAACTGACTTGATGGCATGCAAAAACACCAAATATGTAATATATTAGAAAATTCTGCAAGAACACTCATGAAGATGGGTATTAACATGGTTATCTTTGTTATGAGATTGACAATATTTTTTTTTCTTTTACTTCGTTTCATTTTCTAACTTCTACACAATAAAAATTTATTGCCTAAGCAACCAATACATTTATTTAGGTTTGTCAAGTAAATTAATAGTGTTTTAGATAATTTCAGGATAATGATATTTGAACTGCATTGGAATAAACTATTTTACTGTACTCTCAAGCATTTCAGAAACTGCCATTCACATCTAATAAGATAACATCATTCTTTTTGTGCCTACTGTCGAGTCTCCTCAGAAGATGTCATTTAGCAAAGCTCATGTTCTATTTTCAGTGTGTGCTTGAGAATAATAAAATAGTATTTCTTTTTAAATGTCTAGAGAATTATAACCTTATGATTCAAAGATTTCAACTAACAGGAAGAAGCCAGTCTGAAATAAAGCATTACTGAAATTTTCACCAAATGGAAAAAGAATTTCTAAAATAAAGGATAAGAAGAAATTGTGCTATCTCTAGTGATCCATCTCTGACAAGGAAAAGGGAACTGGATTCAGTTTTAAGTTCAATTCTGTTGCTATAGCTTTGTACTTAATAGCTATTTGATAAATGTGAATCTTGTCATTAACTTAGAAATAGGGAAACATTAGGGTTCAAATTTATTTTAAAATTTGAAGTCTGTAACAGTTTCTTACGACTATAGTCTTTATCACTGCCTCTGGCTCACTCTGCAAACTGCATGCTCTTGGTGTGCTCAGTCCACCAGGGAACTCGGCAAATAACAAATGAAACCAAAATCTATCCCACGCCTCTTGTCTCCTGTGGCTTAGTCTGTTTTCCTAAGTTCTAACCACAGAGGACATAATACCCCAGAGGAAAGGATTCTCAGTTTGTGAAGGAGAATTAGAGGAAGCGCTATCTCACCAGACTATTAAATGATCAACATAGAGGTTCTCAGATAAAGTCAACTAAAAATCCAAGTGTACACAAACTTCAGAGTGTGCCACTGAGATAAAAGTGACTGCTTTGCTAACCATGCTATTAAAAAGGTGTACAGCAATGAGAACTACCATGCGAATTGCTAGTGATTTAGAAATGGAACCCATTTGACCTTGCTTAGAAGGCTTGATGACCACAACTCAACTAGAGGAAGATAAAGAAATTTGATAATGGATGCAAGTATAAATTGTACAATTTGATGATCTTGATCTATACTT
>NW_006408598.1:868100-869731 GCF_000296735.1 Chrysochloris asiatica
AAGATCTATTTTCTAGATAGACATTGTCTGTGGTAGATGCCATTAATGCCCTGCTCGTGTCCAGTGCTGAGATCACCTGCAGCTTCCTTGAGCAGGCCCATGCCTTCTATTAGTTTCCTGTCTCAAATACATGCATTCCTTTACCTGACAGTATTGTCTGGCTGCGGGAGCATTCTTATCCACAGACAGGGTAGGTCAGAGGTCAGAGTTTTAATGTTCTCAGGAGCAATACCATCCCAGTAAGGTACAGCAACTCCTGTTTCCTTGTTCCTCCATGGACAGACTCTGAGTTATGTTCTTAGAAACTGTCAGCTGGTGTTCAGTAGAATGGAGTCCCAGTTGTCTAATGCAGAAGCCTACTCATCAACACATTTGTATTTGATTTCTTCCATTCCACTTTCGACTTCCTCACCTCCTTACTTTTTCTCCAAAATAAACTGCATGCACTCATCATTGTCACAGAGTATGCTTTCATAGAACTAAAGCCAAGAAAACAGTCAGAAAAAAAAGGCCATATTGCACATACCAGAAGACAAAGATATAATAACAAAACTGTACACTCTATGGCAGCAGAGGCCACTTTTTAGTTTTATTTTTTGTTACGTGTTCACCGTTGTTTCTTCAGCGTCTTTCACTGTGCCTGAAAACATATTTGGTCTCAAGTACTTTTTTTAAATGAGCATGTGAATGGATAGATGAATGAGTGAACAAATGAATAAATGTTGACTCTAGCTCTCTCCTAAGAGTCTTCAAACTTTAAGTGACAAGTGATCCTAATTAATGCCAATGAAAGAACTGGGATTGGAAGAGAGGAATCTGAATAAACAGAAACAGCTATCTTGTTTTTTAATAGAAATATCTCAAAAATGTAGAGATACTAATTTCTCTAAAGCTTTAAATACAATAAATTCTTAAGAAAAACACTAACAAAAATATTTTTTTTAGCGTAGCTAAGTCATTTCCAAAGTTCATAAGAAAAAATAAACACAGATGGACATCCAGGGCAATTCTAGAAAAGAAGAGTAATGAGGGCAATCTAGCTTCACTAGCCAATAAAATATATATTGATAATTAATCCATGAGAATGATACAGAAGAGAATAGTGTGGCCTTTCAAATCAGTGGTGAAATGATAGCTTATTTAGAATTGCTCTGCAGTACATTGTCCTGTTCCCTTCACGTCAATTCTTGCTCATTCTTTTAGGACAGAGTAGAATTTCTCTGTAGTTCTACTCTGTCCTGAAATAGTGGAAGTGTCACATCTTTCTCTCAAGGAACAGTTGGCAAGGTGTCATCAAGTTGTTCCCAACTCATAGCAACCTTATGTAGAACAGAACAAACTATTGTCCTGCCCTGGGCCATCCTCACAATCATTCATATGATTGAAGTCATTGTTGCAGCCACTGAGTCAGTCCATGTCACTGAGGGTCCTCCGCTTTTTTGCTGACCTTTTAGTTTACCAAACATATATCCTTCTCCAGGGACTGATCCTTTAAAGCTCATGAAATGAAGGTTCACCATCCTCACTTCTAAGGAGTATACTGGTTGCACTTCATGCAAAATGTTCATTCTTATAGTGGTGGTGGTGTACGGTGGAGTCGGTGCTGACTCACAGCAACCCTTCATAGGGTT
>NW_006408598.1:876950-885079 GCF_000296735.1 Chrysochloris asiatica
AACAGAGGACCCTAGGACCATCAAAGGAGAAGAGCATGAGTGGAACATGGGACCCTAACCAGAGAAGCAGCAACACCAGAGATGGAGGCAGAGGTGATGGTACTGATAGAGCAGCTGAGGACTCTGGACTCTTGGAAAGAGAAAGGTTGCGTGCTGGTGGCCAGGAGGTTGGCTTGCAGAATGTGCCCTGTAACCAGTTGTTTACATGATTTTATATATATATATGAGGAAATGTTTCCAGAATGCTGGAGTAATGACCTAGAAAATCTGTTTCCCGTGAAAGCAAGGAGAACACTGGCAGAAATTGTCAAATTAACTTTTTCAGAGCTCCGAAAATTAACCAAATATATGGTAGAGTGAATTACTTATATGGCACTTGTAAAGTTATTCACAGAATAATGTGCTAGACCACAGGGTCTGTTTGAATAGCAAGGTTCTAAACCACCAGTCACTCTTTGGAAACCCTGTACAGGGTCATTTATGGATTGGAACTGACTCAATGATGTTAACAACATCAACAACAAAATTATACCCAAAAATCCAAACCCAGTGCCACTACTGAGTAGATTCCAACTTGTAGCAGCCCCATAGAACAAGTATAACTGCTCCTTAGTGTTTCAGAGATGGTCAAGAGATGACCTTACCTTTCTTCTAGGGAGTGGTTGGTGGGTTAAAACCAACAGCCTTAATGCCCATCAAATGTCTGGGTTGTTTTTGTTGTTAAGCGCCATCAAGTCAGTTGCAACTCATAGCAACCCTGTATTGGGTTTCCCAAGAGCAGCTGGAGGATTTGAACTGCTGACCTGTGGTTAGCAATCCAGTGCTTACCCTGTAGTGCCACACCAGGACTCCAATGACTGGGTGTTGTTGTTACTGGTAAATGCTATCAAGTTGGTTCCGACTCATAGTAACCCTGTATAGGGCTTCTAAGGAGCAGCTGGTGAGTTTGAACCTCTGACCTTGCAATTCAAAACAGTCTAGTGCATAATCCAGCAGTGCCACACCAGGAATCCTGGGTAGGACTATTCAAATGTGAAGCTCTTGTGGCCTACCACAAGATAGCTTGCAAATAATATTAAAAAGGGGCAGGGGAGCCCTGTGGGAGCGGGACCACGTAAATAAGGTGTATTGAACCCTAACAAGGGGATTGGTTAATTTTGCCTTCCTGATAGGCTTAAATGAGCCATCTTAGAGGAGAAAGGGGGAATCCCACTACTATCAAGAAAGAAGCACCAGGAGAGGGGCGTGTCCTTTGTACTGGACATCACTGAACTGAACCTCCTCAATCCCGGAGACAACAGTGACACCAAAAACAGCAAGAGATGAGAAGCAGTGGCAGAGAAATGGCAGCAGCAGAGGCTGTAAGTTCTGTGAGACCATTGCAACGAACAGTCAAGCCCAGCAAAGAAAAGAACGTCACAGAAGGAACAGTTGGAGTCAGAATTGGTAAAAGGACTGGAGCGTGCAGGCATGTTTGATCTCTGCCGCATAGAAAAGAGCTTTGGGCAACTAATGCTGATGATCTTGATTTTCTCTCCCCTTGTGAAGTTAGAGGTGATCAGATGACAGTGCATTTTTAGTGGCACTGTAAGATAAGCACTGAACCGCAGCACAGTTTGAACTGAAAAGTTGGCAGTTCAAATTCAACAGTTGCTCCTTGGAAATGCTATGCAGGGTCGCTATGAGGTCGCTCGATGGCACTTAACAGCAACAACAATCTAAGGAGTGTTTATTCAAGGGGGGAAAAAACGCAAAAGAACAAAAACCCAGCTTCCTCTTGATAAAAACTGCAAGCCTCTTGAAAGTTTAACCAATTATTCCCATTCCTCTCCCTAGCTCGATGGTACCTTGAATACCAAGATATTTAAGGCTCCAGCTACACTGAATGACTGCTGTTATTAAGTGCTGTAGAGTTGATTATGATTCATAGTGACCCTGTATATGGTTCCCAAGGAACAGCTTGTGGTTTTGAACCACTGACCTTGTGGTCTGTGGTCCAGTGCTTATCCTACAGCACCACACCAAGAGCAGGTACCAAAACGCACTATCCTCTGTTTTCATATATGCTTTGCTCTCTGCCAAGTACACTTTCCTGTGATGCTCTCATGTCTAACAATCAAATCGGTTCCAATTCATAGCAACCCTGTATAGGGTTTCCGAGGAGTGGCTGGTGAGCTTGAACTGCTGACCTTGTGGTTCAAACCAGCATTGCAGTCTAGTGCATTAACCTGCAACACAAGTTTCAGTTTTCTGCTTCCATGTCACTTCTTCCCTAACTCCCATTTCTGTAAATATCCCCTGAATATCCTGGGATGGGGTATGGTAAATGTGGATCCACCCTTCCCTTTTCTCCCCTTCCTCAGTAGGGTCTGTGACATCAGTAAAAAGTAAAAAGGAGCTAGAACATCAGAAGGAATTTTAAAATTTGTACTCTAAATATGAGTTCTGCTGAAGCAAAAAAAAAAAAAAGGCCTCCTGGTGAAATCCTTTCCGAGCATGAAGAGGATTCTCTGTAGATAGTCTGGCTCCTGGTTCTCTGTCCTTGGGCCTGCCCTCCACAAGAGCCTCTTCTTCAAGCCCATCACTCCCTTTAGATGTTGAACCTCCTTCCTGGACAGATAGGCCTTCCTCCAAATTCACTTGTGAGTAACAATTCAAAAACCCACAGGCCATCCCAGAGTGGCTTTTTGCATACTGCTCAACAGAACAATTTGGATAGGGCTTTGACCCTCAAATCCATGTCCCCAGTTAATTCTTCTCACTAGTTTTTGTGGCAAATATACCTCTTTATTCTCAGAGACAGAGTT
The DNA here is from genome assembly GCF_000296735.1 of Chrysochloris asiatica. Taxonomy (NCBI): domain Eukaryota; kingdom Metazoa; phylum Chordata; class Mammalia; order Afrosoricida; family Chrysochloridae; genus Chrysochloris; species Chrysochloris asiatica. The sequence goes on from NW_006408598.1 coordinate 879,758, forward strand.
TAAACTAGTAGTTCTCAAAATCTATTGTGCATAAGAATCCCTCAGGGAGCTGTTTTAAATACAACAATTATTGGGTCCCACCCCAAGGATTCCAATACTTTAGATCTGTGGAACACATTGCCAAACCCTAAATGCAAATCAAAAGATCCTATTTTCCTAAACACCCATGATTTGCAATGAATGCCACCCCCTCAAAATGGAATGAGCACTTTGAGTAATAATGCAAAAGGCAATAGTTTCTTTTGTTCTTTGCCTCCTTTATCACTATGCTTCTTTGGACCTGTTAAAAATAAAATAAATAAAAAGTGGGATCATTACTGATCATCTCTTAGTGGTTGTTTTCTTGACTACACTAAAGTCTTAATATTATCATTTGATCTATGTTCTTAGAAAAGGCATCTCTTCCATAGATGGGGTAAGGATGGAGGGCAGTTTACCCTTCTAGGATGCAATCATTCATTTCTTCATGTTTCTCAAGGACAAGTCACTTGGCATCACATGTAATTGCCTTTTAATGAAATTATAATAATTGATATATCTAAAGCATTTATGTGATAATAAGCACACAGGATTATCTATAACTACAATATTTTATTAATGCTAAAATACAACTCCTTAAAACTTTAACAACCTGAAATAAGGATATACGTTACAATCAGCACCACTTGGAGAAATACTGTATTATTTTTGTTCCATTCCGTTGTGGCTCCTTCATCATTACACCTCAACACATGGCAATATAGTAGGTGCTCAGTGAATTGGTGAATGAACACATAAACAAATCCTTCCTGATATTCACACCACCCCCTTCCATACGCACAGATAGCATGTAATTCTCTCTTCTGAATCTCCAAGGCACTTTGGTCTGATCTGTTTCCATGTACAAAAGCCCCCAGGTTATAAAGTTTCAATTTATGGACAACTCACATTGTTGTTAGGTGTCATTGAGTCAGTTCGGACTCATAGTGACCCTATGCACAACAGAATGAAACCCTGCCCAGTCCTGCGCCATCCTCGCAATTGGTATGCTTGAGTCCATTGTTACTGTCATGGTGTCAATCCATCTTCTTGGGGGGGGTGTCTTCCTCTTATTCGCTGACCTTCCATTTTACCAAGCATGAGGTTCTTCTCTAGGTACTGATCATATATCCTAAGTATGAGTGATAAAGTCTCACTCTCCTGACATCTAGGGAGCATTCTGGCTGTACTTCTTCCAACACAGATTTGTTTGCTCTTCTGGCAGTCCAGGGTACTTTTAATATTCTTCTCCAACACTATAACTCAAATGCATCAAATCTTTTATGTCTTTCCTTATTCATTGTCCAACTTTCACGTGTATATGAGGCGACTGAAAAGACCATGGCTTGGGTCAGACACACCTTAGTTTTCAAACTGACAACTTTGCTCTTTGACACTTTAAAGCAGTTTTATGTATATTTGCCTAATGCAATAAATTGCTTGATTTCATGACTCCAGCTTCCATGAGCGTTGCCTGAAGATCCAAATAAAATGAAGTTTTTAGCAACTTCAATCTTTTCTCTATTTATCATATTGATTCAACTGTGGGAATTTTTGTTTTCTTTGCATTGAGGTGCAATTCATACTGATGGCTATAGTTTTTAATCTCCGTTAGTATTTTAAGCCCTCTTCATTTTCAGCAAGCAGGGTTGTATCATCTGCATAATGCAGGTTTTTAATGAGTCTTCCTCTGATCCTGATGCCACATTCTTCTTCATATAATCCGGCTTCTCAGGTTATTTGCTCAGCATACAGAATGTGTAATTATGGTGAAAGCGTACAACGCTGGTGCACACCTTTCCTGATTTTAAATTACTCAGCGTCCCCTTGTTCTAACAACTGCCTCTTTCTTGGTCTTTGTACTTTTTCATGAGCACAATTACATGTTCTGGAATACTCATTCTTTACAATGTTATCCATAGTTTGTCATACCCAAACAGTTTAAAGCCTTTGCAAATCAATAAAGCACAAGTAAACATCTGCTTCAGCCAAGATCCATCTGACATCAACAATATCCCAAGTTCCATGTCCTCTTCTGAATCTGGCCTGAAGTTCTGGCAGTTCTATATTGGTGAAGATCATTTTTAAATGATCTTCAACAAAATTACTTGCATGTGATATTAATGACAGTGTTTAGTGATTTTTGTGTTCCATAGGGTCACTGCTCTTTGGAATGGGCACAAATACAAATGTCTTCCGATTGGTTGGCCAGGTAGCTGTTTCCCAAATTTCTTGGCATAGATGATTTCCTCTAGTGCTGCTTCCGTTTACTGAAAGATTTCAATGTGTATTCCATCAATTCCGGGAGACTTGTTTCTCACTAATACCTTCAGTGCATTTTGTACTTCTCACATTGGTTTGATTATATATAGTTCTTAAAATGGTTGAACATCGACCATTTCCTTTTGTTATAGTTAACTCTGTAAGGAGCTCTGGTAGTGTGGTGATTACAAATTGGGCTGCTAACCTCAAGATCTGCAGTTCGAAACTACCAGCTGTTCTGTGGAAGAAGATAAGGCTTTCTGCTCCCATAAAGATTTGCAGCCTTGGAAACCCTATTCAAGGTCACTATGAGTCGCAACCAACTCTACAGCACTGGAGCACCACAACTCTGCATTCCTCCAGTCTTCTTTTGATATCTTCTGCATCATTGAATATTTTGCTCATGCTGTTATTGTTAAGTGCTATTGAGGCTGCTCTGACTCATAGCGAGTCTGCATAGGGTTTCCGAGGAGTGACTGGTGAGCTTGAACTGCCGACCTCACAGTTCAAACCAATATTGCAATCCAGTGCATTAATCTGCAGAGCCACAACAGGATTCCCATTTTGGCCACAGAATCCTTCAATATTGAAAGCTGAGGCTTGCCCTTTAATGTTATGTAAATCTGTCCTCACTTTGAAATGACTAAACCAACCTCTACTTAAAACAAATTCTTTATCACAATCACCTTCAATTGCCGTATGTGCAACTTCTAAATCATAAAAATTTAAGCCCCAAGCTTTTTCTTGCACTAAAATCCAAAAGACAAACCCATTGCTGTGCAGTCAATTCCCACTGCTAGCAACACAATACTCTATAGATGCTATGAACCTAAAATACGAACCATATGTACCTGTTCCAACATACCTACACATTTGACTAAAACATACACTTAGGAATAGATCTCACTTGTAAACTGGAAAAGACCTGTATTTCTATATCAAACTACACAGTGCCTAACTTACTAGCAGAATGAAGGCAGAAACCTTATTTATCTGAGGGTCACCATACAGTTGCAATATTTTGCAGTGCCTTCCACATAGGTGCCTCAATAAAAGTGCTTTAGGTGCAAGAAAATGTGCAGCTTGTTGTCCTCTCATCTGCCAGGCTGTGAGCTCATTTACATATTGATACTCAGTAAGTATTGAATGAGGCACACCAGCCTTTCTTCACTCCTAACCAGTCTAACACAACCTCACTCTCCAACATAAACCTATTACAATGTGACACTTAAAAGACAAACAGCAGAAGTTTGTGGGGTTTTTTGTTTTTTGAAATTGCTGATTATAATAGAAATGAGGGTAAAATGGAGTACACGTGTTATTTGCACAGAAGTTCTTTCTCCTTGAGAAAGCTGGGTCTACACCTTTTAAAATTCTTGATGCCAAATTAAATCAGAATCTCTGGGGACTCAAATAGCAGGGCTTTTTTCTGACTTCTTGTTATTGTGATGTGCCGTGGAGTCAATTCCAACCCATAGCGACCCTGTACAGGGTATCCGAGGCTGTAAATCTTTGCATGAGCAGAAAGCCTCATCTTTCTCCCACAGAACAGCTGGTAGTTTAGAACTGCTGACCATGAGGTTCGCAGCCCGATTCATAATCACAGTGATCAAATTCATTGTGATTCTGGGTTTTACAGAGAACTCAGTCATAGTAGCACTGGTAAAGTAGGACACCATGTGTTTCCAGAACATTACTTTTAGATTGAGTTTTAATCCTTAGCTTCCTTTTTGCCACCCAATTTCAACTAGTATTTGGGCCTATGCTTTGATACAAAAACTTTTTTCAGTGTGTGCTTGTATGAAATGAGTTGTCCTAACTTGTATTTCATCAATCAGAAAATAATTTCTAAGTAACATTAAATCTCTTATACCTGAGATTTGGATCTTGCCAGAGGCAAAGAGTTTTCTGGTCTTGTCTGACTTGTTTTTTAAAAAGGTGCGCTGACTTTAAGCTAGTCTGGTAGCGTAGTGGTTATGAATCAGGCTGCGAGCCACAAGGTCAGCAGTTCGAAACTACCAGCGGTTCCGCAGGAGAAAGATGAGGCGGTCTGCTCCCATAAAGATTTATAGCCTCGGAAACCCTGTGTAGTCACTATGAGTCGGAAACAACTTCACGGCACATAACAAAAACAACAACAATAATCTTGTGGTGTGATCAAGAAGGAAATTTATGTGGGACAACTGGTGAGCTAGCTTCACAACACAGAGCAGTCAATAATTTCTTCTTGAAAGTGTCTTTAAAACTCATTCTGTCTAGAAGGCCAAACTGGTGATAGTTACATTCTATTAAGTTACTCCAACACTAAGCTGTTAAGAGCCATTGAGTCAATTTCAACTCACAGCGATCAGGATATGGTTTCTGAAGAGTGGATGGTGGGTTTGAACTGTCAACCTTGTGATTTTATCCTATAGCGCCACACTAGGACCCAACAATAAGTCAGTAAGTATCAATCCAGCTTTGTGCGTGGACAACTCAACATTTTTGTTATTCTGTGCATGCCCATGTCCATCAAAGTGTTGTATTGATTTTGGCATTACAAATAAATTTTAGATAGTAGGTAAATTTGCAAATACAGTAATTTGTGAACAAAGAAGATCAATTGCATGCTGCAAACTCCTGATATTTACAACTATCTTGTAACAAGCACCCTGTACCATCATCCATCTTTTACAGAAGAGGAAATAGTCTAGCACAAGCCGAGCATTGTAGAGGCTTGTTAAATCATTTAAATAGCTCCAGAAAAACCTACATTGACTACATCACTCATCTTGCAAAATCCTTTATGAGCTTTCTCAAAGGAGTCCAGCACATTGATTAAGAGCATGGCCAAGCTCATTTTGTCACATACAAGACCAAAGTCAAATACTGGCTGTCATTTACTTAACCTTGGAGAAATCATAAGCTGTTACCCTATCTGAAAAATGGGATTTTTTTTTTTTTTTTAGTACTCCTTCTCGGTAGCTGGGAATATAAAAATGGTAGCGTAGTGGTTACGAATCGGGCTGCGAACCTTAAGGTCAGTGGTTCGAAACTACCAGC
>NW_006408598.1:885245-888402 GCF_000296735.1 Chrysochloris asiatica
TTACCAAGGACAACTTTGTACAAGTTAAATGAAGCTACCTTTGTTTAGAATGACTTCAGGGGGCTTAAAAATTGTATGGACAATCTGACTAGGTTAGAGATCATGAAGTACTTTAAAATCTCGTTTTTCACTTGATCCTCCAGCATGATGCCACCTAATTCTCGGCATTTTCTTTCCTGGTGTGACTTATAGTCAGGACCTTGTCACTTGGACACATAATGGTGACTGTCTACATAATTGAGCAATGCTTGAGGCATCTACATAGGAAATGTAAAATGGTTTCTTTTGGAGTCTCCTTTGTGGCCCAGAAGGGAACCCTAGTTTGTTGTTGTTAAGCACCATCAAGTCAGTTCCAACTCATAGCAACCCTGTATAAGGTTTCCATGGAGCAACTTACGAGCTTGAACCACTGATCTTGTAGTTCAAACCAACATTACAGTCCAGTACATTAACATGTAGCACCATAGCTGTACAATAAACATTGGATTGCTAACCCTGAGATTGGTAGTTCATGGAAATTACATTGTAATGAAGCAAAGTATATTATTTGCTGAATGTAAAACTGATTATTTGTTCTGTAAACCTTCATTCGATTCACAATGAAAAGTTTTTAAATTAAAAAAAAAAATTGTTTTTAATCACAGTTCAAGTCTACCAGTTGCTCTGTGGGAGGAAGATGAGGCTTTCTTCTCCTGTAAGGACTGACAGACTCAGAAATCCTATACAGGATGGCTTTGAGTTGAAATCAACTTGACAGTGAGTTTTGATTTTGTGGTCTTAGAGAAATCTTACAATAACCCTATATACAATTAGGGGACCCAAGGCAAATCACATTGTGTTTGCTTTTCAAATCCTGTCCCCTGGTAAAACCAAGGTTAACTTTGAAGGGAAAACAAGCCCCCCAAATTTAACGTGGTGTCCAAGATTGCAACATGTGGAGTGCAGTCTTGTCTTAGTCCTTTGATCTAGCTGAAAGATCCTGAGATCAACCTATCCATGGCTTCTAATCTTTTTACAGCCCAGCACGTTAGAAGAATGTGCAATATTTTCTTCAGTAACAGTGGCTCCTCATGGCCATGACTGCTAACCAAGGGGAAGAAAGTGGAAATGTTTGAAAAGTTCCTCAGAAACTTTAAAGGAAAACCAGTTGCCTCCTCTGAGTATCAAGCTAGTAATTTTACAGATAACAATTCTCAAGTCAGAGATGAAGTTTGCCCAAATATAGGGATAAGCAGGGTCAAGATTCAACCCGACCATCTAACTCCCAGTCCATACCTTTTCCTCCTGTATTTCCAGTCTGTTGTAGCAAGAACTTCCAAGTCCTCGTTTGGAATTCTCTTCCCAATCTCCTTTAACATTTGGACTTGGTGGCGCTGTAGTACAATGCACTGGGCTGCAGTTCAGCAGTTCAAATTTACTAGCCGCTCCTCATAAACCCATGCAGGATTGCTGAGTCAGAACCAACTTGACGGCACTAACAACTGCCTTTGGTTTATTCTTCTAGAGTGGCTCTGACAGACTTAGTAATGGGCATCCCAAACACAAGCAGGGGATTCTCTTATGAGGACCTGGAAACTGACTTGATTACATTTGCCAATTTGAAATTGCAAGCAGTTTACCTCTGCCTGGCTTTAGTAATGGCTAGAAAGACATGGAGCCCATTTCAGAGCCTGGTAATCAGTTGGCAATGTAAATGGTCCAACCCAATAATGAGCTGTCAGCCACTCAACAGCTAAGGCAGTAGAGAATCCGACAAGGAAACCATGCCAATTGTTTGTTTCACTGAATTCTGAGTCTTCTCAAAATAATCTGGGGAAGTGAGGCTTGATGGCGGCTAGGGTGGAGGGGCAGTGAAGTTCGCCATCAGCCATAACACAGAATACCAGGCAAAGCAGATCTAGGGCAGAGCTCCAAAACTCGGAATCACAGAGATAGGAATATTTTAAAGGTTTGAAGGCTTATAGCTTGTGGAGTTTGGAGCTGAAGTAAAAAATCACGTACTTTTGAATCTGCCGGGCTAGTCTTGGAGGCCTGAGCTGACATCCTGGGCGAGACCAAGAGGTGGGATTTAACAGGGGGAGCAGAAACACCACGGAAAAATGCCGCTGGAACCTTGGGACAAAGGCGGACAATATACTTTGTCAGTTTTGCTTTGTTTCGATTTTCTTTGGTATCTGGTAGGTAATTGGTGCTCACTGTTTGCCCACCTCCATTCTGGTGAATAGAGGGAGAGCCTGAGCCAAATGGCCACCCTCCACCCTCACCGCTAGTGGGTTCTTCTGCCACGCATGCACACAGATACTCAACCCAAGTGGAGGCCCTGAACTTTTATTATCTGTTTCTTTTTTGTTCTGCTTTTTAATCACGAGAAAGAGGAAAGGGCTGAAGGGAGGGAAAGAGAGTTTAAAGGCAAAACAGGCCAAAGGTTGGATTGGAGCCTGAGGTATAGCATACCAGCCAACACTGGCAACTTGGAATCTCTCGGGCAGCTTTGAAGGCAGGAACTTGAAGAGGGGACATTAAAACCATACTCATATTTAGCTACAGATTTTTTTTTTCTTCTTTTTCTTCTCTCCCTTTTCTGTGATTAGAGACTGCAGTATTCAGTCTAGTTTTTATTGTTGCTGTTTTTTTTTCAAAATAATCTGGCTTCATTTTGAAACCAGTACATTAGGCTTCCAGAAAATTGATCCTTATGTTCCTAGGAAATAAAATCTGGTATCTATTAAGTGTACCTTGTAGTACTGCTATGGCACCATAGGATAAGCACTGGACAAGGTCAGTTTTAACCACAAGATCAGCAGTTCAAACCCTCCAATCTCTCCTTGGCGAAACTATACAGGGTCACTATGAGATGGAACCAACTTGACAGCACCTAACAAATGTACCTTGGAGTCCTGGTGTACACTATAAGATAAGCACTGGGCTGCTAACCACAATGCTGGTGGTTCAAACCCACCAGATGCTCCTCAAAAATCCTCAACTATACCCAGGGTAATTAACTTTTCCCAAAGACAGTGTCTTGTTTATTGATTACTGTGTAACAAATTATGCTAAAACAGTGACTTACAGAGCAAACATTCTCTCAGTTTCTTGGGTAAGGAATTTATGAGTGGCTTAGCTAGGTGAGTCTGGCTGACTGTCCTATGAGGTTGTA
>NW_006408598.1:909729-910973 GCF_000296735.1 Chrysochloris asiatica
GGGCCACTATGGATCGGAACTGACTCAGTGACATTTAACAACAACAACAACAACAATCAGTCAGAACTGACTTGATATCCATATTAGCTCTACTCTTATTTTCTTCATAAAGTCTTCCTCATAACAAATGACAGAGTGTAAGCTTCCTAATACACAAATCTGATCATTTCTCCTCTGCTCAAAATTCTTTTGTGACACTACAAAGCACACTTGATTAACTCTAGATACCTCTGATAAACAACTTTGTATCATTTTCCATCAGTCCTGCCATTTTACCTCATTGATACTGAATTACTGTATAGTTCCTTCATCAGGAGAGTGAAGGATGTGACTAATCTTATACCACCATGGTTGTACAAAGGCTGTTTTCACAGCCTCTGCAGTACCCTTCTTACCTTCGATAACCCCCTTCATTCTCCTCACAAACTCATTAATGCTTGAGCAGTACCCCATCTACAATAGCATCCCTAGCCTCCTATGCAGATTGAGGGGCTTTTTCTCTAGTGTTCCTTGCTATAATCTAAAAAATAACTAACTTGTTTTATAGTTGAATGCATACTTGTATGTCAATGGTCTGTCTCTTTATCTCTTTATGTGGCTCTCTCTACTAGATCATGAGCTTCCTGAAATCAGGAACTCTAAGAATTTCCACCACAGCATTCCAGGAGTATAGTGCTCAACAAACAGTTTATGAATGAGTATAAATCAATCAGCTAATGTTCACTCATACTTGAATAAGAATTTCACTTTTACAAGTTATCCTTAGACAATTCCTCTTAATAAGGATAAGAGACATCAAAGATTAAATAAAACTTGCGTAAAATGTTTTACAGTAAAAGGAAAAGAAGTACTGGCAAAGTCTATTAAAAGTCAATATTAAGTGATAGGTCCTCAAAATATATGACCTAGTGACAACCTTCAGGGCAGAGAGGTTATTACCTAAGAAGGGACATGAGGGAACATTCTGGGTGGTTTAAAATGTTCTATTATTGATTTAAAATGTATCAACATATATACTGAACCAAATCCCCAAAATTACTTACTGCCATTGAGTTGATTAGCTCATAGCTACCCTATACAGGACTTCTGAGTCAGTTTCATGTTCTCCCACTAAGTGGTTGATGAGTTTGAACATCTAGGCCAAATCCACAGCGCCACCAGGGTACCTGGGTTCTCCTAGGTAAATTCAGTTCTGGCTCCACAGAACACAACTTTATCCCTTCCATCTTCCTGTGCTCATGCCT